>NC_056523.1:315507066-315543888 GCF_019175285.1 Sceloporus undulatus | reverse complement strand
TATTATTATTATTATTATTATTATTATTATTATTATTATTATTATTATTATTTCTGGTTAAATTCTACAATCAACAGTTTATCCAAAACATCAATTTCCTGGTATGAAATTAAATACTTCAAAATCTCATCTTTTAAAAATTGTTCATATCTAATGGACCATGCTCTTGGGTATGATCATTCCTTCCACACCAAAGGGAAATATGCTTTCCCTCTCCATGTTCATTGGGTTTCCCAGGTGACTAATCATCTGTGAGTGAGTAAGCTTTCTTTCCATTTGAAAGGCTCCAGAAGAGTACATGTCCCATGTGCAGTTTCTTGCTCCTTGAGGAGCCCAGACTTCCATTTGGAATGCCATCAATATACCTTCTCTATAGAGGACTGATGCTGTTGCCATTATTACCGCCATGTGAACAGCACTGGGGAAGATGCCAACACTAAAGGGGAATAAAGTGGACTGGAAATACAGTTGACCTGCTGTGAAATGTAGGTAGGAAAAATTTGGATTAGTAGAGATGTGTGAGGATATGGCTGTGCACTGCATGTTGTGCAGGATTTCAAACAGTTGGAAGCTTGCAAGCCTAAAAGCTATCAGCATACAGCTAGCTGTTGACAAGAGGCTTACTGATTCTGAGTTTTAAAATAGTAAAATGTTTTCAGACACAAGCTGCCTGTTCCTTGTTTTGCAGAGTGGAATCTTTAAGTATTAAAAGGTTCGGAGAAGAACAGTTAATTGAAGACCAAAAAAAAAAAAAAAGTTCTTAAGACAAGCTTTTCATTTTGATAACAGAGTGAATTGTTTTATTCTGTTAAACAATGTCTGTAGTGCTGCATGATTCCTAACTAGCTCAGTATTCAAAGTGAAAGAACCTGAAAAAGAAAAACAAATCTGATACAGCTTTGGACATAGGATGGGTAAATTCTGAATAGTCTCCAGATTGGTTCATATATTAATGTATGTCTGGTTCAGCTCAGTCCTAAATCTGAGGGTTATCTTAAGGCTGCAGCCCTCATTACTCTCATTACTTGGCAGCTGTCAGTCAAGATGGCCTCTTCTGAAAAGTATGGCATATATGGATGCCATAACCTAGTGCTAAAATTGGGTCATCCCAAGTTGATGCGACGGTCAGAAGCACTTGTTATCAACTTTGGTTAATACGCCAACTGCGACCCTACCTGGGCCAAAGGGACCTTGAAACGGTGGTACATGCTCTGGTAACCTCTCGTTTGGATTTCTGTAATGCGCTCTACATGGGACAACCCTTGTTCCAAACTGGGAAGCTTCAATTAGTACAAAACATGGCCGCCAGATTGGTCACCGATCATTCCAGGTTTGACCACATAACACCAATCTTAAAAGATCTTCACTGGCTGCCTATTCGCTTCCAAGCAAAATACGAGGTGTTGGTAATTACCTATAAAGCCCTACATGGCTTGGGCCCGAGTTACTTGAAGGACCGCATCTCCCCATATAATCCGCCCCGCACTCTCAGAACAACCGGGAAGAACTTGCTCAAAGTCCCTACTTCGAGATATGTTACTACTTCTCAGAGGGCCTTTTCAGTAACGGCCCCCAAGCATTGGAATAGTCTTCCCGAGGAGCTCCATCTCATTTCCTCCCTTGAACTGTTTAAAAAGAGACTTAAAACCTTTCTCTTTAACCAAGCATTCCCCCATGTACACTGAAGTTATATTCGATCCCATTCTCCCTCTCATTTACATACACCTAGGAAGAGGATTTTAATTGTATATTGTAATTAATGTAATATGGTTTTAATTTTATCTTGTTTTAATAATTTTACTATGTACATCGCTTTGATCACTGCGGAAAAGCGGTATAGAAATAATAATAATAATAATAATAATAATAATAATAATAATAATAATAATAATAATAATTGCTGAGGAATGAAAGTACATGTGTGAAAGAGTTTTCAGAGGCATTCTAGTCTGGAAAAGCTTAAAGGATGTGATATTAATTAAATATAATATCTAATGTTGATGTCTTAACACATATGCTGTCCTAACGCACTTGGTTTTTCCCTTGCAATATCCCCCCTGAAAACTGATTATTTCACAGCAAAATAAAGATCCATTCCATTTTCAATATAGACATAAAGTAACTTAAAGTATGTCTGCATACAACTTTCAGTCCCATATTAGTTATCTTGGCATACAGATGGCAATGTATACCTACTCCAAATATAGGAGAAAACCTAAATATGAACTGCAAATAAATATTCAGAAACCAACTGTTATCTCTGGAGTGATTCAACAAGAAAACTATCTAAATGTAATTCTGGAAGTAACCAGGACCTAGTGAAATGATTCTACATTTTGTGGCATATGAATGATGCAACCCCCCCCCCCCCCCCAAATGTAGGCTTATAAAGTGAGATCAAAGATTCTTCAAACCAAGTACCATCAGTCCTGGAAGGCAGCAGAACTCTCCTCTCTCTTTGCCTTTTTCTTCCATTCTAGTTTGCTCTTTTTCACCCCACCTTTCTCTTTCCAATAAAAATTTTTTAACTTTAACATTCATACAGTTACTGGATAATGACCATGTGCAGGACAAAATGTAGGTATTAAGAGCCTGACTACCAATGAACTGAAATATGAGGGCTACCTGAATGGTATCACATAGTCTGATACCTGTGTTCTGCCAGAGCACTAAAGACTTCTATAATATCCCCCTTTGCCCCTTTTCTACTGCATTCTGTATTCCATGAATGGAATAATCTGTACCTGTACATTGCTACCAGATTAGGACTAAGAATAAGTATTGCCACATCTGCTGATGCAAAGTCCCAGCACTCATACTGTCAGCAAAACTGATATGGTTTACGAAGAGTAAGGCTACAAGAACAAAAAGTAAACACAATAATAATCAGACATGCATGTTTTCAAACAGAAAATGAAAGAGGGTGGGGAAAATCCTTACAAAGTCCTTCTATGAGACCTCAAAGTTGTCTCATACATAATAAATAATCAATTAGGAAAGCTACACAGACAATACTTAGGGAAGACAAAAAGATTTTCTTCGAAGGCATACCAGTTCCAACAAAGTTAAGCAAAGCCGTCTGATTCAATCACAGCACTCTGAGCAGGTGGTCCTGATCATTATTTTAGTGGAACATGCCAAATTCTTGCCAGCATAGCAATAATGCCATGTTATTTGGCTTAGCAGGCCATGAAATATTAGGATGAACCATGCTCAAGTAATTAAAGCCAGATAATGGATTTCTAGAGTTGATATTTTTCATTTTCTCAAATCAGTTACCAGCACAACAGGAATCAGCATCCGTTAAACACAACAAAGAGCTAAATAGAACACATTCTTATACACTGCTCCCTCGGGTTACGAAATTAATTCGTTCCGCGGCCGCTTTCGTAACCCGAAAAGCCTTCGTAAGCCGAATTGCCATAGGCGCTAATGGGGAAAAGCCGCGTTTCGTGCGAAAAAGCGCCGAAAAGCACCAAAAAAATTTTTCGTAACCCAAAAAACATTCGTAACCCGGAACAATTATTTCCAATGGGATTTTTTCATATCCCGGAAATTTCGTAACCTGGGTATTTCGTATCCCGAGGTACCACTGTAATTGGAGAAATAAAAATATGTGCAAAAAATGGGTGCCATTCTTAAAAACTGAAAGGGGAAGGGACTTATTAAAGTTACCTCATTCTTCACTGCTCTTTAGTATAGGAATGTGAATTTTCTGCCATTTTTCCCTTCCATAGAATCATAGAGTTGGAAGAGACCACTAGGGCCATCCAGTCCAACCCCCTGCCATGCAGGAAATCCAAATCAAAGCATCCCTGACAGATGGCCATCCAGCCTCTGTTTAAAGACCTCCAGGGAAGGAGACTCTATCACCCTCCGAGGGAGTGCATTCCATTGTCGAACAGCCCTAACTGTCAGGAAGTTCCTCCTAATGTTCAGGTGGAATCTCTTTTCCTGCAGCTTGCATCCATTGTTCCGGGTCCTGTTCTCTGGAGCAGCAGAAAACAAGCTTGCTCCCTCTTCAATATGACATCCCTTCAAATATTTAAACAGGGCGATCATATCACCTCTTAACCTTCTTTTCTCCAGGCTAAACATCCCCAGCTCCCTAAGTCGTTCCTCATAGGGCATGGTTTCCAGACCTTTCACCATTTTTGTCGCCCTCCTTTGGACACGCTCCAGTTTCTCAATGTCTTTTCTGAATTGTGGCGCCCAGAACTGGACACAATATTCTAGGTGGGGTCTGACCAGAGCAGAATACAGTGGCACTATTACTTCTCTTGATCTAGACACTATACTTCTATTGATGCAGCCTAAAATAGCATTGGCCTTTTTAGCTGCCGCATCACACTGTTCACTCATGTTCAACTTGTGGTCTACTTGGACTCCTAGATCCCTTTCACACGTAGTTTCATTCAGCCAGGTGTCACCCATCCTATATCTGTGCATTTTATTTTTCCGCCCTAAGTGCAATACCTTACATTTCTCCGTGTTGAATTTCATTTTGTTAGCTTTGGCCCAGCTTTCTAGTCTATTCAGGTCATTTTGAATCTTGATCCTGTCCTCTGGGGTATTAGCTATTCCCCCTAATTTGGTATCATCTGCAAATTTGATAAGTATGCTTCCAATTCTGTCATCCAGGTCATTGATAAAGATGTTGAATAGCACTGGGCCCAGGACAACACACCTCTCGAGACATCTTGTCAGGCCTACATATCACTGCTTCTGTACCCCTCAGCAAGGAGTCCCCCACTACGACCACATGCCTCCTCCGAGGCTTAGCAGCGACTGTTCCCTCGGGTGGGACTCTCAGGCTCCCCTGCTCTGTCCCTGAAGTCTGTCCATGCTGCTCTTCTTCATCCTCCTTGATAAGGGAAAGAGCTTCGAATCGATTCTCTAGCTGCAAGCTCCCCGAACAATTCCATGATATGTTTCAGTGTTGTCCTTCATTTAACTTTAAGGTAATAGCAATAATCTCAGTGGAGTTTGATTTATAAAGAAGGAAAATCTCAAATTACTAAAATAAACAGAATAATCATATGGAATAGCATTTAATAATTTGCTACACAGTTATGCCACATTAGTAATCTCATCGAAAGTTGTCAGTACAATCTAAGTACACCATTACAATCCAGAGAAAGAGTGGAGATTCCCATCAGATAGGAACATAAGATAGTTAACAATAAGAACAAAAAATCTTGACAAAGCATAGGCCTGTGATTCAAACATTATCATTTTTTCCCTCCTGAATGGAGCCAAATGGAAGAGGTGGGATATAAATACATATTATTATTATTATTATTACTATTATTATTATTATTATTAAACACATTTGCCCAAAGAAGAAGCCAGTGGAGTTTCAAAAGTATCACTGTTTATGGCTAACACGGCTGCTCCTGGATATATTTTCAGGTTAATGCTGTTGTTCACATACACTATGTAATTTATTTTATAGAATATGTAACTATAATGAATTTTAGCGTCACATTCAGTGTCAACACTGATCATGAAAATGTCATTAAAACAAACAAAAGAGAAAAGAATTGGCATCCAAATTTAATTTCCTAAGTAATTTGCTAAATCTGTATTCAAGAAGCCAAGTAGGCATTTGAATATATAAAGTACTCAACACACATATCATTCTCACCAAAGTAAATCTGAAGAGGGGAATGATGAGAACATATGAAACTGCATACATATATCGAAATAGTTAGGGCTGGGATACAAATCAACCCTGTTTCTAAATAAGACAAAATGCCATTCCTAACTATTTAACATCAGTAATCGAAGAGAAATTGCGAATGGAGACGCCTCCACTGTATGTACTCACCAGAATGCATGTACTACTATTCAAGGTATGGCTAGGGATGCCATAACCCGGCGGCCCCCGTGACAAACCCACTTTTGGGGGGCCCCTCCCAGTCCCGGTCCGGTTTGGCCCCCAGCCCCCGGTTTGGGGCCCACGCGGCGCCAACCCACCTTCCCCTGCCTCCTCGCGTGGCCGCGCCACCCACCTCCTCCTCCTCCTCCATTTGGAAGTGAAGGAGGAGGCGGTGCGTGGGAGGAGGGTGGCGTGGAGGTGGGGAGGGGGTGCGGGCGTGCGCAGGAGGTGCACCTCCTTCTCCTCCTCCTCCGTTCCAAGCCTCCCTTCCTTTCTCCTTCCTTCCTCCTCCTCCTCTGCCTCCCAGCCCAGGCCCAAGTAGAGGAGGAGGCAGAGGTGCCTGCCTGGCTTGGTGCTCCCTGCATGCACGCGCGCGCACACCAAGGCAGCATGCACTGGCAGGCAGCCACCCGGCGCACCTCCGCACTGGGCACTTCCTTGGGCCCGGGAGGCAGAGGCAGAGGAGGAGGCTGAGGCGGAAGGTGGCTGGCTGCCTCCTGCCTTGGCGCACAAGCAGGGGGGAGCGCGCCAAGGCAGCCACCCACCTCCTCTTCCACTTGGGCCTGGGCTGGGAAGTAGAGGAGGAGGAGGAAGGAGGAAGGAGGAAGGAGGGAGGAAGGGATGGAGGAGGAGGGAGGAAGGAGGAAGGAGGGAAGAAGGAAGGGAGGAGGAGGAGGAAGGAAGGAGGAAGGGGGAGGGACAAGGAGGAAGAAGAAGAGGAGGAGGAAGAGGATAGTGATGATGATGATGAAATGAGCCAGCTTCTGAGGCACGACCAATGTGAGTTGCTCACAGTGAAAAAAAACCAAAGTCCCCTGACCAATTACACGCTTTTGAGAAGAACAGTTGAATCCAAGGGCAAACCCACTTCTTGTTAAACCACCTTGACATATTCAGTATGAAATCCAAAGAGTTTGGTTATGGAATAAGCCTCTGAAATATGCAAGAGATTGCCATGTTAAGTAAAGCCATGTTCAATGCCCAAATGTGCTGTTTGGAATGGGGGGGGGGTGTGGCCAGAAAGGGAAAGTAGATTTCTGTCATCTGTCTAGGAATAATGCCCAAATGTCCTCCATTTTGATCATGCCTAAGAAACATGTATTTATATTAACATTTTTTAAAAAAACCATCAATTTTTTCCGTGTGTCCTCCATTTTTTAAAAATGTGCCCTACATTTGAAAATTTTGTCCTACATTTGTCCCGGTTTGGAGGTCCAGACTTATGGCAAGGTATGGCAAGTACAAAAAAATAAATAAATCAGAATATCAGCATTTCCATTCTAATTTGCTACCAGAACAGGAGGTTGGACTAACGGTCCAGAAAATGCATTCTGTTCTCCAGGGTATTACTAGGGGGCACAGGGGGTTCAGGCCACACCAGGTAACACCTAAGGAGGGTGACACCACAGTTCCCCAAACATGTGCCTTTTGGCAGAAATGAGCTATGGTTGCCTTTATCCCTTTAAGATGCTCAAAAGATGATGTGAGTAGTATGAGGCTCAGGGGAAGAGAGGCCCTCATTTTTATTTATTTTTTAAAAATGTTTAATTTTTAAAAGTGTTAATTTTTTTAAAAAAAATCCTTTTTAAATGTTTCTATTAAAAATCACATCTTACCAAACTTTCACTAATTTTGCTAGTTCTTTGTCACAACTATTGCATTCAGTGATGTGAGAGATTTAAGATTTATGAGTGACATTACTTCAAAAAGTATTACTAGGATTCTATATGGTGTGATATGGGAGGAAGTCAACAGAGGGATGACACCATGAGTTACTGCACTAGGTGACATCAACCCAAGTGATGACACTGCTGTTTTTCCATATTGGTGTTTGTTTGCTTGTTAGTTACTAATACAGTCACCCCTCCATTTGCACGGCCTTGGAATTTGCGCCCTCGCACCACCATTCAAGCCTATGGGGCTTGAATATCAGCACGTTTCCATTTTCACCGTGTGTTCCAGAACAGATCCCCCATGAAAATGGAGGGGCAGCTGTACTTTTTTGTACTATCGTTAATCTCTTATGTATTACATTTATCATACATGGCATACAAAAACGGTAAAGGTTTCCCCTTCGACATGATGGTCTATTCATGTCTGACTGTAGGAGGTGATGCTACTCTCTGTTACTAAGCATTGTCAAAGACAATTCTGTGGTCATGTGGCCAGCATGGCTGCATGGAATGCTTTGCTGAAGTAGATGGTCTGGAAGGAATGGCCTCCAATTGCTCCAGCACTCATCACACCGAGACCATGGTGACTGCATGGTCCACTCCTACAGTGGGATGCTGCCACAGTCCTGAATGGGGGCAGCTCTTGCCACTTCAGCACAACCTCTGTGAGGCTTCCAACTACCTTGGGGGTGTGCGTTATGTAAACATCATGCCCTTGAAGCAGCCGGAAGCCACTTTGTTTGGCCCATCTGTTTCAGGCCACTTTTACCTTCCCATCGAAGTGGTACCTATTTATCTACTTACACTTCTACATGCTTTCGAACTGCAGAAGCTGGGACTAGTGATGGGAGGTTACTCCATCACAAAGTAATTGGGTCTCAAACTGCCAAACTGCTGACCTTGCAATCATCAGAGTCAGTGTCTTAATCACAAAGCCACTGCATCCCTGTGTCATTTCCCCATGCCAAACAAAACAAAACAAAAATCTGAATAGAAATGCAACCATGTTTCAATTCTTAAAAGGAACAAATAGCAAACTAAAAATAATTCTGCAGGCCAAGGCTGAGGAAATCTGACAAAAAGGAAGGTTAAGAGAAAACAGTAGGGAGATAATTGATGAGGAATTTTTTTTAAAGAATAAATAAGACTAAATCTGGTAAGTAAGTATTTATTACGAGTTAGTTCCAAACAGGTCCAGCCCAAAACATGTTGCTGCCTGAAGGTGTCATACACTTTGGGCCTATGGAGATGGGCAGGATACCCCATAGCAACCTGCCTGCAGTTCCAACCTGGTTCTGTCCCTGGGCCATCCCCAGGATTGGCTTGTGGTATCCTGCTAACCTGTATAGGCCCTAATTGAAAATTGTCTTCAAGCAGCAACATATTTTGGGCTGGACCTGTATGCAACTAACTCATAAAGGATGTAGATCTTAGTTACCAGATTTTGTTTGGTTTTGGAGCTGCTGCCACTGCACATTCATTATCTGCTGATGCTGGTGTGTTCTCTGTTCAAGCCCTGCTGGGGCCCATAAATGCAGAAACAGAATTCCTCGCTTCACCCATGTGCCCAGGCACCCCTTTCTACCATTACAGTCCATGACTGGGGCTTGCATAGAAAATATGGTATAGCAAGTAAGGAAGGATGAGGCTGTCCAGTCTGTCAGCTGTTGCAGTGGAATTTCCTGGAAACTTTGGGGCTCGGGTGGTCCAAAACTGCTATTGGCCTGAGCTGCCTGCACAGGACGATGCCAGTCCAGAGGAAATGTGGGGCTTTTGGCCCATGCATTCAGCTTCATAGAGAAGCTGACTGGCCTGACCACTAAATACAACTTCCCCACTAGGAACTCTCACTAATGGAAGAGCAAAATGTCATTATATAAAAAAGGACGCATGGAACCTCACATATATCTGATGGTAGAAATATCATGGATCTATATTACCCAGAGGGAGCCAGGGTAATATAATGGTTTGAGCATTGGACTATGACTCTGGAAACCTGGGTTTGAATACTGACTCAGCCATGAAACCCACCAGATGACCTTGGGCAAGTCACACTCTCTTAGCCTCTGAGGGCATTGGCAACTCCCTCTGGAAACTTGTCAAGAAAACCCCATGATAGGTTTGCCTTAGATTCACCATAAGTCGGAAATGACTTGAAGGCAAACAACAAATATTACCCAGAGGGTAGATAATCTACCTTCTGCAGAAGGGAAAGTTAAAAGGGATGAATGGGATTTGGAGACAAATTAGTCTTCTTTCCACTAGCAGCACAGCACACCTTATGCATCATTTGATTTGCCGAGGATGACTGTTCTTCTGCCATAACCATCATCCCAATCTGACCTAGAGAGAGCTACTGCTTTCCTTTAGTTACTATTCTCTGCATGTGATATCAGGATCAATCAGGGAGATCATATATTCTAATGCCTGTTGTGAATTAGTGCTCCAACCCATAGGTTCTTACACCAAGTAACAGACTGTATGAACTGGGCTGCAAACTGTATGCACATAACAATGTGCAAGAACTTTTGCATGTTGAACTATAGAACAGATGGTTGCTGTTGGTTTGGAAGGACCAGCAGAGTTAATTTAGAAAAGAGGGTTAAGAAGTTTAGGAAGCACTGCCACAAGCAGAAAGCAGGAATAAGATGTACCATTACAAACATGCCTTCTGACAGAAGGAATGCACTTAATGAAAACAGCCAGAAAACTGGCTTCCTGTGTTTGGAAGGGTAGTAGCCCTATTACTGCTAAGAATTCTTTGACTCCATTTTGTGTTTACATGTAGAAACCTTATGCCATTACTTTTTACTTTAACACAAATAAAATACAGGGGAAATGGTGAATAGAAATGCAGCCCTTTGAAATTGCTGCTCTCAGCCATAAAATACACAGATGTAAATGAAAATATATGCCTGACATTTGGAGGAAGGAGCTTTGGTTAAAGCTGCCAAACAGAGAAAGGAAGTTCAAGTGTTGGATAAATCTTATAAAAATTGTGCCAAAATTCTGGTAATTAAAAAAAAATTATATAACCACTTGCATGTGTTATTGCTCAACTCTCTTTTTCAAATAATGTTAAGACTAACCAATAGGTTGTTGGAAGTGCTATATGCCATTTACTCACTCACCGTCCACCCATTCATGCATATGTACAGTAAAGTAGTAAATTACATATACAGAACATTGAGACACCCTGGAGATCTCCATTTTAATTTCATTTCACAAGGATTAAACTTTCTAACCCCTTTAGTTGTAAAGAATAGCTTGAGTAAGTATAGAAAGCATGTGCCACAAACACAGCTCCACTGTTTCTCCCCAACAGCAGGAACCCCTATTTTGTTCCTCTTCCAGGTACCTCCAGTTGGGGGACTTCCTTTTCTTGTATCATCTTCTTATTCATTAATTTATTTTATTTCATTTCTAAGTTGCTTTTCAACTTGCATAGTTCTCAAATCAAGTAAGAGCATTCACTTCCCCAACCCACCCATGCCTGTGCCTAAAACTGATCTCTCTTTTACTTTCTGATAATCCATGTCTTTGCTACAGAAAGCACATTCTGAAAAACAGAGAAAAGATGTGTTTTGCATATGTGGGCTGACCTTATCCTATAACTTTGGTTTTTTTTCACCAAAGCCTTGTTCAGTTAACTCAGAATCCTTCTGACCATAGACTGAAGGGATGAGAGGCAGAGGTGCTTTCTCCTTGTGTTGTTAACTACCATCAAGTCAATCTCAACTTAAGGTAATGCTCTAAGTGAGAGACCTCCAATCTTAAACTGCTTTGCTCAGGTCTTGCAGAATCAGGGCCATGGCATCTTTGATTGAGTCTATTCATCTGGAATGTGGTCTTTCCCAACCACCTGCCTTCTACTTTGTCAAGCATTATAGTCTTTTCTAGTGAGTCATGTCTTCTCATGATATGGCCCAAGTATGACAGCCTCAGTTTAGTCATCTTGGCTTCTCGGGAGATTTCAGATCTGATTTGCTTTATAACCCATTTATTTGTGCTTTCTACAGCTGATATTTTTAGAGTATTTCTAATCTGCAAAGGACTTTTAAAAATCTCCCCTGTTGTGAAAACCATACTGATTTAAGCAAATGTTTTCTCCCATTCTAAGGTGTTTAGAAAGCTTTAAGCTACTATTACTATTTTCGCTTACCAGCATGTTGCCCAATTTAACTAAAACATTTATTTTATAAACAGAAAAGAAAATGAGATTGAGCAAGATATATTTATGCAATTAACATATTTAATAGGCAATTATGCGTCCTCTTTACAAGAACAGATAAATAATATATTCATATACATTTATCAACTGAACATGTACTTGGGAGAATAAAACAGATGTAATAAAAAGTAGAGCATTATATGTTCTATGCAGTTTCCATCATTTAAAATTTGCACAAGATAAAGTAGTATTGGTCTTCAATGATGCCACAAATTACTTGCAATGCAGTTTTGACTTGGGCATTAGACAGGAGAAATAAATGTCACACGCTTTACCCAAGCTATAAACCAAAGTGCTACATTAGAGCTGCTTGTTAGGAAAATTGGATATTTTGACAAAAATATGATGCCTGTATCATTATGGCTGGAAGATACTCTCCAATATATAATTCAAAAAGTTTGTGTAATAGATATGTGATGCAACAATACAACTTACAGAAACTTTATATGAGTCAGATGATGCTAAATTGTATACAGACAGCAAGCAAAAAATGGAAGAAGGTTGCAAGGTGCCAAAGTCAATAACATGTTAAATCACTGTTACTATAATAATTGTCATATTGATTCATCACAATGTGGTATACAAAACTATGTCATAACTAGAAGTTGCAACTGCTAGCATTTCATCTGCATAAGGCCAGCTGGTGTTGAAGTAACAGGTTATGAAAGGATTTCTCCTCTGTAGGAGTTCAGGGACTCAGTCAATATAGGCCTTAAAAGCCTGGTATGATAAATTTCTTAGAAGTTTATCACATAGGATGAATCCCATGCAGAAACTAAATTTAAACTGAAAACAAGCCACATTTGTGGTTGTTTTTCAGATGACGTTCAGGGTTAAGCCGAATAGAAAGTTGAAAAAACCCACATTTGCGGGATTTTTTTCAGACTATGTTCACGTGAAAGAGAAATAACGTGAAAATAACCCGAATGCAAAGTTATCAAAACCAGCTCCTTTTTAATTTCGCTAAATTCCCAAAGTACAAAGGAGCTTTCAGTTTGGATTATTTTTGCGTTATTTCTCTTTCACGCCAAGACATCTGACAAACAACACTCAGATTTTAAAATCCCATTTCTGCACTGTGTGATACCCTCCTTAGATATTCATGCGCTGGAGGAAGAGGTTATAATAGTGGCAATCTTTAAATCATAATATGTTAATCAGAAATGATCTAGTCATATCATAATTAAGAGTGCTTGGTACCAACTTTGGTTGATACGCCAACTGTGTCCCTACCTGGGCAAAAAGCACCTTGAAGCAGTAGTACTTGCACTGGTAATCTCTCATCCAGATTTCTGTAATGCGCTCTACATGGGGCTACCTCTGTACCAAGTTCAGAAGCTTCAATTGATTCAAAATGCGGCAGCCAGATTGGTCACTGGAACACACAGGTCGGCCCATATAACACCTAGGTTAAAACTCTTCACTTTAGCTTCCGGGTGGAGTACAAAGTTTTCGTTATTATCTTTAAAGCCTTTCATGGCTTGGGCCCAAGTTACTACACAATCCGCCCCGCACTCTCAGAACATCTGTGAAGAATTCATTAGAATACCATAAGCCCAGGTCAACTTCTCATAGATCGTTTACGGCCGCAGCCCCCAAACTATGGAACAGCCTACCAGAAGAGATCCGTCTTATCACCACTTTAGATGCCTTTAAGAAGGCTCTTAAGACTAATCTCTTCTGGCGGGCCTATCCATCCAACCTCTTATAGGAGATTATCATTAAGATAAAATGCTTCACTTCTGGTTATGATGTATGTTTTCTAGATGTTTCAGATGTTCTAGATGTTTTAGCTATTTTATTAAAGTCATAATAATGTCAGTGTTTTATTGATTGTATTTTATATATGTACTGTGTTATTTTATTGATGTAATCCCACCTCGATCCGCAGGGAGAGGCAGGAAAATACAAATACAAATAATTATTAGTAGTAACACTTTTCATTTTGTGGTATTTGATGATATAGACAAGATCTACCTCTTCTCCTCTGGATCCTTTTCCAAGCTGCCAGTTCTGGCTTTCAGATCTGGGCCAAAATTCAACTACTAGTATCAACTAGAGTAGACCTATTTAATGAACTCCTCAATGGTAGGTAAGTCAACACTAATTATGGAACCTGCTTCCAGATCAACTACGCAGGGCTTCAAAGTGGATACAGACGGGCAGGGGAAGACGTCTTGGAGGTGTATTCTGCTGAATACGGAGCCTCCAGACCGACCGCCCCGGGGGCGTGGCTAAGGTGTATGGGGCTTCCACATGGGGGCAGTGAAGACGCCTCACCTGGGGCCGTTTCTGACCCGCAGTTTCCATACCACCGCCTCGCTGGATGCTGCAAAGAGAGAGGCAGCTTCCGCACGGGCGGCCAAAAACGGGGCTTTTTTTTCTTTTGCTGGCTGGCGGATGCGCAGCTGCGGCACTCAGCACCGGCGGCAGAAAGCATATGTGCACATTTAAAGCACCCAGGCCCCTTTAAACTTTTTCCCCCGCCCTGCCCAAGAACAATGGTGGTCTCCTGCCAGCTGGTGATCAGCTGGTGTTGGCATCCTTGTCCGCTTGCACGTTGCCAGTGTCACCAGCATCATGGATGCCTCCTCTCCTTTGGTCCCCGCGCTCTTGCTGAATCTGCAATGCACAGCCACAGCTGTCGCCGCTGGCACCACTGTCCCCCTGCCATCCCCCATCACCTCCCTTGTACATATGTAAATATTTAAAGTTTTAGCGTTTTTTTATTGTTAGGTGAAAATGGCGCAGGAATGTGTGTAGGGGTTCACTTTAAATTCCAAACTTTCCACAATTCTAGCAGCGCATGCGTACATGTTGCTCTAGGGTTAGGGTTAGGGTTAGGGTTACGAGCATTAAAATAGAGTGCAGCTGTGCTGCAGCTTCCACATCTGCATGGCATCTGACGCTCTAATTAGAGCCTCGGTGCAAACTGTGCATGTTCCAGGACCCCGACTCATTATGCGACGCAGCAGACACGGAGCTTTTAAATGGGCAACTTAAATTAGCGGCGTAGCAATTCTGGCGTACCGGTGCGCAGCTCCGTCTATATAGAAAAGAAGCGGGGAAAAGCGGCACCTTTTTAATGCCGCTTCTTCCCGCTTGGGGCGTTCGGGCGGTGTGTTCATGGCGGCATTCAGGTAAGGGCCGTCTGAAGGCTATACCTTCATGACGTCATGAACACACCCCTTTTTGCTCGTCTGTAACCCGCCATTGTTTCTGTGTTGATGATTTCTTAGAGTCTGGACTGTTTTTATGGTCTTATAGAAATTTGTGTTGCATGGTCTAAGCCTAAGTTTTATTTGTTTCAGGCTGGTTGCCCTCTAACAGCATACCATTATTAATGTTATGTGCCTTCAACTATTTCCACCATATGGCAATCCTGAGACAAACTATTTGCTCAGGTTGGGGTGGGGATTGTCATTGTGTTCCTCTAAGATGAGAGTATGACTTGCCCAAGGTAGCCCAGTGGGTTTTCAAATGGGGATTCAAATCCTGCTCTCCTGGTGCTCTACTCTAATACTCAAACCACTACACCATGCTGGCTCCCTGTACTATGATAAATGTTTTTAAAACATCTTATTTTTATACTGTATGCCACCTTATGATGATTATGCCCTGTTAAAAAAAACCAGCCTATAATACTTGAAAAAAATACAAAAATAAATCAATAAACAGGTAAGCCTCCTCTCCAAGCACATTTTATATGGTACTGTTTGTATCCATGTTTAATTTTATACATGGTTTACTGAACTTAATTCTATGCTACATACTTCAAAAAAGTCAAAAAGATTTATCAGCTAAAATGTATACATTTTTGTACCTTTCTACTGTGGTCCCTCCACATTTGCTGGGGTTAGGGTCACATGACCCCTGTGAAAGTGAAAAAAATGCAAATAAAAAAATGCTGTTTTTTTTTTACCTAAGAGAACACCTTCTAGGAATATCTAGATCCTTCATCTTAAATCTATATCGAACATCTAATTGCACTGGATGACCTACAAATACCTAGAGAAATGTTTGCTCTAGAAATCTTTAGGGTCTCCAGTGTGACTCAATGGTCAACTTCTGGCAGAGTTGCACTAGGTAGAATACATTAATCAAATCTGTGAATAATCAAATCTGCAAAAGTCAAAGACACAAATGTGGCAGGTAAACTGCATTTCATACTGTCTAGGGAAGAGTTTAAAGTGACTGTCCTTCTCCCTATTTATCACCATCAGATGTGGTTGTCCAAATTCAGACCAGAATTTTGAATACCCACATCTCAGTACTGGAAGTCACACACTATCAAAGATGTACAAAGATATTCTGTGCATGTGTTCCATTTACTTCAATGGACAAAGCTGAATCCCATTCTTTCAAATACACAGTTAAAATTATTTCACTGAAATAAATAGGAAACTTAAACAGGTGGAGAAATTTCACTCATATGCAATGAGAAATGAGTATATTGTTTATATTAGCAACTATCAGAAGTAAAATTATCTTTTTATTGTATTTTCCTGTTCTTTTTAACCAAGCAATGATCAAAACTTAGAGCTCGTTCCTAAATTCTCTTCTGCAAATAGAACATTTCCTTTCTTTCACTAAGGGACTCTCTCTCCCATTGAAGAATTGGGGAACACTTTTTCACCTACCCTCTACAGCCTTCATTGCTTCTCCTAGCATTGCCTCAAAACCTGAGAAAGCAGACTCAAGTCTACAAAAGCTCGAGCTACTAGCTTTTTTCTTTCAGTTAGTCTCAAAGGTGCTACAAGATCCCTTTGCATAATGAACATGGCAGAATCAATTTATCCTTTTTTGAATTTGGGTTTAGCTAAAAACAAATTATAAACCAAAGATTACAGAGAAATACATGTTAGCAGGGTTAATCAGGTGTGATTAAATTCTCATTCTTTCCCTTAAGATGTGTATTTTTCACATCACCATCACTTGATATTCTGCTAGAACTCATACTGTTATATTTTAGACAACTTTCTCACTATGAGCATCTTGCAGTTAGAAATCAGGAGCTGAACGAGTCCAGGAAGGTATCCAGTGTAAGCTTCAGTAAATTGTTTATGTAATACAGTGCTCTTCAATGTACTGTTTCTACAGTTCTTTATAGAAAGTTAGTGAAACACATGCCCAAATTACACTGTGATAATTGCTTCTAAGTATGCTTGCATAAGATTGCTTTATACAGGTACAAATATATATTAGCATTATGTAAGAAATCAAAGATATAGCCATATTAGTCTTTAAAATCACTATACAGAGAGATTTTGAAGTATGAGCTTTTTTACACAATGGTTAGCCAATTAAATACCATATATTAAATACCACTGCTTTGCAGTGGTTCCGGTCCTACCTCTCGGGTAGATTCCAGATGGTGGAGCTGGGGGACTGTCGCTCCGATAAGAGGGCACTTACATCTGGTGTCCCTCAGGGAGCGATTTTATCCCCTATGCTTTTTAACATCTACATGAAACCACTGGGAGAGATCATCCGGAGACGCGGGGCGCGGTGTTATCAGTACGCTGATGACACCCAAATAATTTTCTCTGTGTCTCTGACTGATGCAGTAACTAAGGATGGCATCTCTCCTCTAGATGCCTGCTTGGCGTCGGCAATGGGCTGGATGAGGGAGAACAAACTCAGTGTGAATCCAGGGAAAACGGAAGTACTGGTGATAGGTCCCTCAGTTCCGGGTGGTGAGATTTGTCAGCCTGTCCTGAATGGGGTCACGCTCCCCTTGAGGGACTCGGTGCGCAGCTTGGGAGTACTCCTTGATTCGTTGCTTCATCTGACATCCCAGGTGGACGCGACGGTCAGGAGTGCTTGTCATCAGCTTCGGCTGATACGCCAGCTGCGCCCCTACCTGGGCCGTCGGGACCTTGAAACTGTTGTACATGCTTTGGTAACCTCTCGATTGGATTTCTGCAATGCGCTCTACATGGGGCAACCCTTGTACCAACCCCGGAAGCTTCAACTGGTGCAGAATATGGCAGCCAGACTGGTCGCTGGTAGTTCCAGGACAGACCACATAACACCTATTTTAAAAGATCTCCACTGGCTACCCATTCGCTTCCGAGCTCAATACAAGGTGTTGGTTTTGACCTATAAAGCCCTAAATGGCTTGGGCCCAGGGTACTTGGAGGACCGTCTCTCCCCATATAATCCGCCCCGCACACTCAGAACATCTGGGACCAATTTGTTAGAGGTCCCTAAATCCCATCTGGTGAGGACCTCACAGAGGGCTTTCACTATCGCCGCCCCCTCATTGTGGAATAAGCTCCCTGCAGAGCTCCGTTCCTCTGCATCTTTAGTTTCTTTTAAGAAACAATTAAAAACGCATCTATTCCAGCTGGCTTTTTCACTTTAGGTAATAGTGTTTTTTTTCTCTGCTCCTTGTTCTCTGTTCTTCGACCCCGGATTAGTGCAATATATTGTCTTTTTCTTGCCCCTAGTGAATTGTGATTTGTATAGATTCCCGTTTCTACCCCTAGTAATGATGTTTTTAAACTTTTTATATTGTGATGCTTTTACCTGTATTTTATTGTTTCTTGTCTTGTAAGCCGCCTTGATCATGCAATTGGAAAGGCGGGATAAAAATAAAAATTATTATTTATTATTATTATATATACTCGACTGTAAGTCGACCTCATGTGTAAGTTGAGGACAGATTTGGGGAGCAAAATTATGAATTTTGATATGACCTGTGGATAAGCTGAGAGTAAAAATTAGGGTCATGTAACAAAGGATCTAAAGGATGAGGAAAGGAAGACAATACCAAAGATCTAACAAAATTGTAGGAGACATAACTGTGTTCACACTGGAGGAAGGATGGATGAAAGCATAAAGGGAGGTTAGTGCTTCCAGGAGAGATTCCACTCTTGCATTTCACCAGGAGATGGTTTCTATTTTTATGAGAGTTAAGGTACAGTTTTTATGGGAGTACTTACATTGACCCATGGATAAATCGACTAAAATTTTGGGGGGTCAATTTTTTGACTAACATTTCTAGACTTATACATGAGTATATACAGTAGACACATATCCACCATACATATCCTCCCACCCTGAGGTCTTGCCATTCAGCAACAGACCAGCACACAGATTGACATGTGAATCACTTCCTCCCAACCAAAGGACACACAAGTATATATACCCCACACATTTCCAGGCCACCACCCTCTGAAGATGCCAGCCACAGATGCAGGCAAAACATCAGGGATAAATTCTTCCAGAACATGGTGACATAGCCTGGAAAACCACACAGCACAGCAAACTATAGTTCCTAGAAAGTATGAGAGACAAGCATCAGATCCTTGAATATATGCTGCTCATTTCTGCATCACACAGAATTATCTGGTAGAAACATAACCAAAGTCATTTGTTTCCATATAACACATCAACCTACACGTTCTTTCTATACACCAAACCTGTTACAATGTGGGATAATGAGCAGTCTTCCTCATGAATCTTTGAATAAAAAGTACACTCCATCTCAAATAAGGTTAACAGTAAAAAGTCCACAGCTTTTAGATTAGTTGGATTGCACCGCTAATTTTCATAATATTGCATAAGCCCCATTACATTCAAATAATGTTGGGCTAGAAATTCACATTCCTTTCCCATTACAAACAACCTGGAGGTTCTTGATGTGAGTATTGCTAATTAGGCCTGCATAATTTCAAACATTTTAAAAAATAATATATAGTTACATCTTTATTTTTAAATTTTATTCTTTAAATGTGAGGATAACAGAGAAACTGGCAATGAAAAGACTAGGGTAATGGGACTCTACACAAGTTCATTGCAGTACATTCTATTTATGGCCCCCTTGTTACTTACTAAGCTGTTCGACTGTAACAACTGTTGCCTTTCTGAATACAGTAATTTTTATTGATCTCCAGAAACATGTTTACAAACCACGGCAGACCTTCACCCACAGTGAAACCAATAAGCAGTAAACATAACACAGTCATCCAGAAACATCCCTAGATTCTTCAACATATCTTGACATTTGGGACACTGTTTCCATCCCAAACATATGCTTAAAAACTGCTTTAAAACACTAAGGAAATGAGGTGGTACTCATCCATATGCTGCTGATTTCATCATGATTCAAAAAACAATTATTATATTAAAATTGGTTATGCCCAGTATAATACTGAATCTTGTTTCTTAGTATTAGCCTTTAAGACAAACATTTCTTTAAAACATTTCAAATGACTTGGTTTTTTAACAGTCATACTAAACTAAACTTAATATAGCATTAAGGCATTCACTTAACCATCACCTCCCTACTCCATTATAATTTTAGAGATAACTCAAAGTGGAAAAGACAAGACTGCAAAACAGAAATAGGTATCTGCTGGAAATATCAATATTACCAATAACCAGGAGCTAAGAAGAAAGTATACCAATATATTGTTTTTGAAAGTGTCCAAGACCAGAGCATGAATCCACCTCTAGTGTCCTACAATGGCCACTCATGCCCTTGGAGAAGGATTTCACCCTTCCAACTGGGAAAATAGGCTACCCCATCTGAAAAATTCCTAGAAAGGAACAACAAATACTGTGCCTTGGCCAGAGGCATTGGGGACCGCCAGGGGCCAGAGCCACCACTACTGCCATTATGTGAGGGGAGAAAAGTGTGTGTGTGTGTGTGTGTGAGAGAGAGAGAGAGAGAGATGTGAAAAGGGAAAGGTGTGTGCGCGCATGTGCATGTGTGATATGCCCCCCCCCGCGCAGGCTTACATCATTTGACTGATGTGTATTTCGAAGAGGAGCGCCAAGTGGGAAACGCAAACGTTCCACAAAATGAACCGATTCCACTGGGGTACAAAAAAAAAATCACTTGGATAGTGGGAACAAGGGACCTTTTTGGATTTGACTCTAAAGTGCAGCAAGAAACTGATTTAGCACAATTTAAACAGCAAGTGGGAATGCTCCCCCCCCAATTCTTTCTGTGCATTCCATTTTTGTACTCCTTTTTAATATATTATGATTCTAGGTACTGAGGGTGTAAATGTACAGTTCCCCTCTTCCTTGAGAAAACCATCTCCAAACGGTTCCAATACGTGGATGACACTTTCACCATTTGGAGTCATGGAGAAGAAGATCTAGCTGTGTTTCTGAACCATTTCAGCAACATCCACCCAAACATCCAATTCACAATGGAAAAAGAAAAGGAAGGAACACTGCCATTCTTGGATGCCCTAGTAATCCACAAACCTAACCAATGTTTGCGCCACACAGTATACAGAAAACCTATACACATGGGCAGATACCTGCACAGGAACTCCAACCATCACCCAGGACAAAAAAGAAGCACAAAAAACACTGGTAGACCAGGCAAAACGGATCTGTGAACCCCACTTCTTGGAAGATGAATTGAAGGACCTAGACCAGGCTCTACAGACTAATGGTTATTTGATCTTCTCCTCTGGAGTACTGTATTAGCTACTCCTCCTAATTTGGTATCATCTGTAACTTTGATAAGCATGCCTTCTTTTCCTTCATCCAAGTCCTTGATAAAGATGTTGAAGAGCACTGGGCCAAGGATAGAACCCTGTGGGACCCTGCTATCACTACTCTCCAGGATGAAGAGGAGCCATTGCTGAGTAACCTCTGGCTTGGCTGATCAAGATCTCACAAAAATACAAATCCTAGAATTCCATTGCACAGAGCCATGGCAGTTAAACCGGAGTCAAACTTCATTATTTCTGCAGTGCAGATGCAGCCTCAGTCTGAGTTTGTACTCACTTTCCTTCTGTTCCTGCATACATATTTTTTTTATTTTTTCCATTTCATTTCCCCTTCTTTTTAGCTTGATGTACTTTTAATTTCCATATAACTTATATTACTGTTATTTCTCTATCTAGCAGTTATATTTCTGAATATTCTATGGCTGAAACATTCACTCCTTCATCCTGCTTTACATGGAAACACTATGGCAAATGCCTTACCATAACCTTGGTCCAAAACACACTGCAGAAATAATCCAGTTTGAGACTGCTTTAACTGCCCTGTCTCAGTGTTAGGAAATCCTGGGAATTGTAGTTTATTGTGGCACTAAAAGTCTCGCAAAACTACCATTCCCAGAATTGCCTAGCATTGAGCCAGAGCAGTTAAGGCCATCTCAAACTGGATTATTTTTGCAGTTTGTTTTGGACCTTTGTTACTTCCCAACTTTTTATTATCTGCCATATGCCAGCTTTCCTGTGCTAGATGATAATGTGTAGGCACACATTAAGGTCACTTTATGAGGGTGAGATATTCTTGGAAACAATCTCAACTTTAACAATTAGGAACAAGGAAGTTCCAAACTAATACTTAGTGCATAGTGCAAACTAATAATATCAGGAAATGAATGTGAATGGTCCTATTATTGTTATTGTTCTTCTTATTATTATTATTTAAATTAAATAATTCACTACCAAAAATATATACCTAGTTTGGCTTCACCCTGCAGAAGGGTGAGAGACAGGTTACACAAGCGAGTTAACAGTATGAGAAAAGTCATTAGTCAAACTGCAGTATGACAGAAATAAAGGATTAACTAAGAGTTGGTCATGTTATACATTTCCTGTAAGTTATAAGCAAGCCAGATGAGTATGGAATAGAAAAACCTCTCCATTTTTACTACAACATAGTCTCATCCAAAATATTATTTAAGAGCTTTATTTTTTTAATAAAATCCTACTATCTCAGCCATTACTTTCAATATACATTAGAAATAAAATACAAAGAAATCTTCAAGCTACAATTATAAATAATGCTTTAAAAATCACTATATGTTGATGCAATTGACAAAACATTTATTGGTCTTCATACTTCAGTTCAAGCTTCTTCATAAATGCAAGTTTATATTTCTTAGTGCTTTTTTTTAAAAAAAACACCCTCTCTATAAAGGGCAGGTTAGTTTGTGAAAGAGACAGATATGACCTAAAGGGAAAACATTTTACTGTAGTAAAATAAACTGAGGAAACAGTTTGCAGATTAAAAACCCCTTGAAAGGAAGCATCATCTTTGGAAGAAAAAAACCTTTGCGGAGGAAAACAGCTGGAAACAGGAAGCTTTTGTACTTTCATCCTGACTGCTTTGATACCACCACATCCCCATATCATAAAAAGGCAAAGAGACTGATGTCAGCTGCATCTTATTTCAAGAGACAAGAAAAAGGGGCTTTGTGGATCTTAACCAAGACCACTGCACCTTGGAGAGAGATCTCCTGCCAGCCTAATCGATTAGGTAGTAAAGGAAAGCGGCAGTAGATCTGTTATCTGTTTCAGAAAAGAGGGGGGAAGGAAGTGTGACTTAACTTCCAAACACAATTCTTTGCTCATTTTTATAAAACAGAAATTTCATAATATAATCCTTGTATTTTTTTTAATAAAACAAGAACTTTGAATTTGAGAGGGAGAGGGAAGGATATAGTGTCAGTTTTCATCAAAGCTCTTGTGGGTTGTGCTGCTGCTACTGCTGCTGCTGCTACTACTACTACTCTCTGGCTTTGCTTCATGAACGAAGATTCAGGAAGGACTCATCCCGCGCTTTGTACAAGCGCGTTGGTGACTAAAAAGGCCAATCCGGGGTAAACAGGTCCGGTTTCAGAAAGCACAGCGGAAAGTCTCCTTGGGTGATGTTTCCAGGTTGTGGTTCTTTCTGTGTTGTCATTTCTCTTCGAGACTCATTCGGCGTGAATTTTCAAAAAAGGCTGCAGCATCATGGATAGTGCATCTCCATGCCTCCCGGTGCGAGGCCAGGGCAGACCATTGTTGGTGATCAATTTGGCTGAGCCTGAGATGTTGTTTCAGGGAGTCCTTGTATCTCTTCTTTGGGGCGCCCCTCTTACGCTGACCCTTACTACTACTACTACTACTACTATTACTACAACTACAACTGCTATATTATTGTTGTTTTTGAATGATGATGATTCTGACTTTATCGGATATTTTATCAGCAATACTTCAGTAAAAGTACAAACTGTGGCCCTCTCTTTCTCTTCTTTCTCAGTGTTTGGTTGAAATACCTGATTCAACTGGAAAATGTTAATTCTATATTTACTTATACAAAGAACAGCTCTAACTAATTTAACTCACATTGATTGAAATAGTTTTACTCTAAGTATGAATGAATCTGGAACCCCATAGGTTTTCTAGATACTGGAAAACTGTCCCTTCAATGCTGCTCTAAACAAGGTTCCATTCTAACTACTGTTCAAGCAATTTCCTTTGTTAAACTTCCTTCCAGGATAAACACAGCATGACAGAAAATAAACAGAATGTTTCCACAGATATGTAATGTACACTTTAGAAATGAAGCACAGTTTCTTTCCCAATAGTAAACTGTAAGACCATAAGAACAAAATCTCCATCTTCAATGCTCCAAATGTTTACAGTATTTTAAAGAAGAAGCTTTCACTGTAGCACCGCTTAGAAACCATTTCTTTTCCTATGATTCACTGTGACTTGTAAAGTGAACCAGCCATCCACTTATTGTTCACTTCAATTTAAAGGGTTAGGTTGGGAGCTGAACTACTTGTTCACAACAAATATGACAGACCACAGATCAACAAATTATCAAGTCTAAATTGGAAACATTTAGAGGATGGATTTAGAAATTTAGTAATTCAATCTTGGTGGTCTGAACAAGGTATCTTCCCTGAAATTTTAAAGACTGCTTGGTGATGATATATGTGTGAAGATGATTCTAACATAGGTAGTAGATAGCCACTTGGATCTCTTCCTTTTTGTTTGGACTGTGAACTGATCATCTTATAATATCATGGGTCAGTTCCTATTCATTTGCCCTATGGAATGATCCTCCCCCCACCCATATGAAAAAAACCCCAAGTTTTAAACAAACTAAACCACTACATATAACAATGCTGGTATTACTGATATCTTAATGCAGTATTTAACCATTTATTTATTGTTTAGATCATGCTTTGGTTTAATAAGATTAGCAAAATAAAAATACAATTGTCAATTTCAGTGAGTTGTCGCAGTCAAGTGACAGAGAAAAGCTTTTATTTATGTGCTGAGAAAAAAAAAGGTGATGGAAACCAATTCTGAATATATTTGTTTGTTTATTGAAACATAGAAAATATATACATTGACAGAGAAGCCATTATTTCAGGAATCCCCCCAATTCCCACCACAATAGATTACACAAAATATAACGCTTAGCAGTACTTGGTAACTGCCTAAAATTCTCTCTTGTGGACAATTCTCTCTTGTGAATGGCACCTAATGACTCATGTTTCAGACTTAGTGAGACATCACCAAAATTCTGAGACCTGATCATAGCACCATAATCCTAGGTGACAATGATTTACAAAGGATCCAAGAATCCTAGCTTTAGCAAATCCCTATGAAAATTAATGAAGGATGTCAAACAGAATGACTGCCAGTTTATATACATGTAATCTTGACTACAGACAAATATTTTGAGGTTCCTCTCTGAAAATCCTTTGGGTTACCTAAACTGATCCATCGTCCCTTGCCGCGATAACAGAATGAGAGCTGTGCTGGGTAATATCAGTAAGCCAGCATGGGCCTGCTGAATGGTGTAGCCTGATGAGAATCCAGAGATCCAGACTTTAGGGCCTGGGGAGCTGCATTTGCCCCAGTCTAGAAATCCCCCCTGCCACCCCAATGGAGATGAAACCCAGCTGGTTTTTGCATTCACTTATAAGATTTTAGGCATATGCTCTTCTGAATGTGGCAGGAGCAGGAAGTCGGTGTTGAAAGTCTATTAACTAAAAAGCAACGCCTATGAGTTCTGATTCTACAAGTAACTTCCCTAACCAGCTTTAAGGCTGAGCTGAAAACCATATTGTTTAGGGAAGCGTTCTCAGGGAATTTGTGATTGTTATCTGGCTGTCTGACAATATTTGATATGATGTGATTTGTTTGATATTTGATGTTTTTAAATCTGTTTTTTCCTTTCTATATGGTAATTTTATCTATTCCTCTTTTAATTGTTATATCTTAGAATGTACGCCTTGGGCAGGCTTTTATTTACTCCTAATTTTACCGACTTTGTACAGCGCTGTGTATAATTACAGCGCTATAGAAATAAAGTTTAATAATAATAATAATAATAATAATAATAATAATAATAAAAAGAAAAGTCTTCCCTACTAACCACATTCCAACACAAGAAAATCAAGATGTTGTGTCCCCATTCTCCCCATCAAAACAGATATGTGTTCTAAAACAACCAGCAAGTTTCATACATATTGTATGCTTCCCTAAGTAGGGGCTGACATGATACATGTCTAAGGAATCTACTCTTAGTTTACATTATGCTAAAGAAGGAGGAAGCTGCCAAAGAGCCATCTGTTATATAAAATGGAAAGAGGGGAAAAAAACAATATTGGGAATAAAACAATATTGGGTAGGGATATTTTAAAAGAAATCTTTTTCCAGCAAAAGCCCAACAGCTGTCCCTTGTTCTGAAATGTAGTATTTATTTAAAGGTAGCCCCTTATATCCCAGAATATCATAAATTCACTCCATTATTTCAGATTAGTACTCTCAAATGGCATTCATTTTAAAATATCATGGGTCAGTTCCTTATCACTGGCCCTTTGGGAATGAGCCCTGTCTTGAGCCACTTTACCACTTCCTTATGTACTCTAGTTGCTTTCTGATTTTCAAGAAAACGTTATTTCATATACATCCAAGCCAACAAACTCTAGTTAGTTCTTATTGTCAAGCTAATATCAAAACTAATTTGTCAGTTTAGCACAGTGTATGAAGAAGGACTACAGCAAAGCCTTTGACTGCAAAAATCACAAAAAGCTATGGAACGCTCTCAGAGAAATGAGAGTACCACTATATTTGATTGTTCTGATGTGTAACTAGGGTTGCCATAACCCAGCTGCAACCGGGATTTTTCCGGTTTTGGCGGCACTGGCCCACTCCTGTCACAGGTGCCACCAAAAACCGGGACAACCCCGGTTGCAGCGGGGTTGCGCCGCAACCCGCGGGGCCTCACTGCCCTCCTCCTCCTCCACCTCACATGGCCGCGCGGAGGAAGAGGAGGGCAGCGAGGCCTGGGGCGGAGGAGGCGAAGGGGGAGGCGGCGCCTCCTGTGAGCGGCCCCGCCACCCTCCCCGCCTCCCTGTGGCCCAGCGCCCTCTTTCCCGGCCTCTGCGGAGACCGAGAAGGAGGGGAGGCCCTGGCGATCGCCAGCGGCCCAACGCCCTCTTTCCCGGCCTTCGAGGAGACCGAGAAGGAGGGGAGGTCCTGGCGATCGCCAGTGGCCCAGCGCCTGTCATGGCCAGCCAAGATCAGCTCTCGGAGGATGAGGAGGAGGATGAGCCTCCTCCAGAGCAAGGGCTGATTGAGGCAACACCAGGTGCTGTTCCTGCCCTGCCAGGTCCCAGCTGTGATCCTCCAACCCCAGAGGAGGAGGTTCAACCAGGTCCTAGTGCTGAAGAGAGACCTTCTATGGTACCACTGCCTAGTGGGGACTCTGGGGATGAAGCTTGCATGCAGGTGCCTTCTTTCAAAGAGAGAAGAGCTGAGAGTGCTTGCAGGCGCAGATCACAGAGAATTGCCGAGAGGCAATTAGCCAACCAGCCTCAGGTGGCACGAGGGAGAGTTTCCCTTACTTAAGTGGGAGAGAGACTAATGCTGGTTGCTAGAGTTTATTGTATGATCTCTCGGCGTGATTGCTGCTAGCACTAGTATCTGGATTCTTTGTTACCTTGACCTTGGACCGGACTTTGTTATCTCTTGGCTGTTTTGACCTTGGACTGTTTGACTAACGTTGTTTCTCGGTATCCTGACTTCGGCTTGACTCTTGGAACGTTTGGACTTCTGGAATTCTGAACTCAGCTTGTTTTCTCGGACTGCTCTCAGACTGGTTCCTTGCAAGGTCTGCTTTACTTTCACTTCCACTGTGCTAAGGCTCTGTTATCAGCTACTGTCAAGTGTCTGCTGGCAGCATTCCCGGACAGCGCCCTCTTTCCCGGCCCCCGTGGAGACCGAGGCCTCCGCAGAGGCCGGGAAGGAGCGTGCGGGGCCGCCAGCGATTTAATTATGAAATGTAGGATACTTTTTTTAAAATGGAGGCTCCTTTTATAAAAAAAGTGTCTACATTTCATTATTTTGTCCTACATTTGTCCCGGTTTGGAGGTCCTGATTTATGGCAACCCTATGTGTAACCTATACTCAGGTCAAGAGGTTGTCCTCAAAACTAAGTATAGAGAAACAGAATGGTTCCCAATTTGTAAAGAGGTTAGACAAGACTGCATAGTATCACCCTATCTATTCAACCTGTATGCAAAAAACATTGTATGCAGAGTAGGCTTAGACTCAGAAGCAGGAGAAGTAAAGATAGGATGAAGGAACTTTAACAATCTAAGATATGAAGATGACACAATACTACTAGCTGAAACAAAGACTCTGGAGCAATTACTCAAGAAGGTCAAAGAGGAAATTGGCAAGGTTGGATTAATGCTGAACATAAAAAACAAAAATAACCCATAAATAATTATCATGGAAGTCTACAACACACAAGAGAAAAAGCAAAAATATTTAAAGATTTCCCATACCTTGGATGAAACATTGATCAGAATGGAGACTGCAGTCAAGAAATCAGAAGAAAGTTAGGACTAGGAAGGACAGCAATGAAAGAACTAGACAATATCCTAAAGTGTAAAGATATACAAGTGAACACTAAAGTTAGAATCATCCAAGCCATTGTATCTCAGATGTGAGAGCTGGACAGTAAAGAAGGCAGACAGGGGAAAAAATCAACTTATTTGAGATGTGATGTTAGAGAAGAGTGCTGAGGATACTGTGAATGGCCAAAAAACTCCCAACAAATGGATCCTAGAACAGATCAAACCAGAACTCTTCCTGGAAGCCAAAATGATGAGACTGAGGCTGTCATTGTTTGGCCACATGACAAAGCATGACTCATTAGAAAAGACAATAATATTAGGAAAGGAAGAAGGTGTTAGAAAGGGAGGCAGATTTCATTGCCAGATGGATGCACTCAATTAAGAAGGTCATGAGCCTGCACCTGCAGGACCAGAGCAGAATGATCAAAGACATGGGTTCTTGGAGATGTCTCATCCATAGGGTTACCATGAGTCAGAGTCGACTTCAGGGCAATTAACAAGAACAAATGAGAGGAGCATGAAGTATGTGAGCACAGGATAGACTTCCATAGTATCAAACCATGGTTTAGTGCAAGGGGGGGAATAGACCACTGGCTGCCATTAACCAAAATCTCTCACCAATCCCCTGGAATTTAAAAGAGTTGCATTTGTGAGAGAAAACAACATCTGCATTTAGAAGAAAACAAACACTATTTTCAGGTGATTTTTGACCAAAAACTGTACACCTGAGAATGTGTCCAACCGCCATCCCACATACCATCTCATATATCAGCTAAAAACTGTAACCAGAACTGACAGTATATCACTACTTGTCTCCATTTTGACTGATAAATGCTTGAGGCCCAAAAAGGTGGATAGTCTTTGTGGGTAAAAACTGTTCCCCATGTGCTTGCCATTCCTTGGTTTAGTCTTATGTTAGACTAAGCATTAAGTCATCACTATTGGAGCAAGCATTTTGTTTTCTGCAGGTGCAGATGGAAAGGATTTGCACTCATCACGGGAATAAAACCAGGAGAAGGACATTCAAAAGCAACAGTCAATAGACAAAACATTTTAGCAAGTGTGCAAGAAAAGAAATAAAAGGAGTAGGCCAAGTGGACCAGACTCCTTAGTGAATGAAAGAGCAACAGCTCATCACAGTTAACTGGTCTGGTTGAAAGGAGTGAACCAAGAAGCACAACAAGGAGTTGTTTAGCAATCAGTGGGAACAACAGCAGCAACAACAACAACAATAATTTGCATTTCCCGCTTCTCCAAAGATCGAAGCAGGATTACATCATATTAAAAATACAGTACAATACAAATATAAACTATAAAATACTAAAACTGAATTAAACATTCCTATTAGCACCTTAAACTATATAAGCAACTGTAGTCCTATGAGCATCATTAATTATGGTTTTATATAGAATCAGTAGGACAACAGTCCAAACCAAGTTACAGGACTAGATAACGTGGCTGGTGTGGAGTTCTCAGCATCAGTAAATACTGGTAGTTAGATTAATACAATCTTATACATCTTCTACTTAGCTTGCTTACATCAAGGCCAGACACTCCTGGGTCTCCTTTCCAAATATGAATCATTTTGTCAAAAAGTCCTGTTCCAAAACTGCAACTGATTTATTGGTGAGCCATGTGTTGACATTATGTCCTTATTGGAGAAAATACATAGTGATCAGATTTCTATGAATCCATCTTCCTTTAACTCTCCTCCAGCCAATTGTAAATAGTAAGTTAATTTTTCAGATAGAGCTGTAAACCAGACTCTATATATTTGCAATTTCCATCCAGGAAGCTCCCAGAGTTTTATGTCAAAGCTTTTAATTGTCACCATCAAAGATGGAGAAGAGTAGTAGCATATATCTCAGTTGGATGGCATGGTTAGATATTAAACTCAACCAATCTATTTTTTCCTTGTCCCTAAAAAAATCACCTTAGGACATTGTAACCACATACGTTCTTGTGAACCTGTACCTCCGTATTCTCTCCAGCAGCTGTTTTTTCATTTTAGTTGCACGTATGCCACCAATTAACTATTTTAAATACATATTATTTTGCTGTTGTTGAAACAAGATTTAAAGCAGGGAAAGAAACTAATTCTGTTTGGAACAGAACAAAATTACAGATGCTAAAATGTCTGAAACAGTTTGACCTCTGAAGAGAATAATGCATAATTTTCACAATCCAATTTAGATCTCCTGAGCACCCTCACGTCACTCTTCCCTGTGATACAACAGAAATCCATCTCTAACCCTGGGAGTAGATTGTACTCATTCAGGCTGTATCTTCTGTGTCTCTCTCTCTCTCTCTCTGGCTACTGTGCATTACCCTTCCATTATCCATCCCACTTCACAATCATGTGTTGAAATTACACTCTAAGATGCCCTGAAACAGGCTTCTCTACAACTGTTCCAGGATAAACAATATGATGTTTTCCGTCTTGGTATTATTCAGTTTGGAAAAGCAATGATTTGAACAGTAGGTACTTCCCCTCATATATTTGTCAGCAATCCATCAATCATCTGCTGGAGGTGGGCAAGAGAAGCCGTTTATTTATAATGTACAGCTCAATTGGAACAATACGCGACAAGCAACAAAACCAACAAAAATAAAATATGAGTCAAGGAACTCATTGCCAGACTGAGGTCTCAAGATGGGCTGGTACAGTCCCTTGGGAGTCCCGCTGCTACAAGCACAATAGCAGCAGGATGTGCCTCATTTCCTTCAACTGCTCAACATGGCTCTCTGTGCGATGTTTGTAAACTTCCTTCCTTTACGCATCAGGCTTTCAAACTGTCGTCAGTCGTTGGGACTAATAATATCCTGTTGATGCCTGAACAAGCCAACTCTTTTCTTTCTTTCTTTTTTACCTTTTTTGTAGACATTTTTCCCACTCATGTGCAGGTTGAAAATGCTGAATGAGCAACACAGAGACATAAGGAGCAGATACTTTGCTTGCAAACAGTACTACCTTGCCATACACTAATATCCATTTAAGATAAATTCAAGGCATTATTTCACCTAAGACATCTGCACAAACCATAACTGGGGATCAGTAGAATTATTTAACTATATGGCGGCAGGATGAAAATAGGCAATTTTTAATCATAATGAAACAAAAATATGAGCTCTTTTAGCCCTGTGACTGATTTTAACCAGAATGATTTGGCAAGTAGAATCCCTGTACACTACTGCTGTTGTCTTTGACAATACCTGTTGGAATAAAGCTGTTATTTAAAACCTCATATTTAAGAAATTGCCAAGAAACCCTACGTACCTATCAATAAACATTAAGTCATAGAATTTCTGTTCTTGGTATACATACATGACACCAGCAAACTCGATGAGCTACTGGTCAAAATGAGAAGATTATGCTCATTTCACCATCTCCTATAACTGAATATTAAAATGAAGATGGATAATGGTCACCCACAGCTAATCTTCTCATCATGGAAGCCTTGTAAGTGCTAAGGAAACAAATGATATGCAGAATACTATATGTATGTACATCAGCCTATGACCTTGATTTCTGCACTTCATTCAGTAATTTAAGCGATTTATGCCCATTTCTCCCACTGGCTAAAGTATGTTTCTGTATATTTTTAGAAGCATGCACATTTTAGCTTTTCGTACTTAAAATGTGTACATTATTTTATATAAACTGAAAACAACCTGTAAGCCTTGCAAATGTGTGAATGCTCAATAGCAGGTGCTCATTTTCTTGCACTAAGTATTGGGGGTTGCAAAAATGCTATTTTCATTGAGAATATAAATCCCAAGAAATTTCTTTTTGTCCCTGTTCTTCTTCCTTTCTGCCTCTCTTCTTCCTCTGTCACCTTTTGATGGTCCTCTGTACTATCCAGCTGTTCAATATAACTAGGGTTGCCATAACCCTCCTGCCGGTGGGACATTCCCGGTTTTTCACCACTAGGGGGTGTCCCTGCATGGTTTTCTCCTTGACGCAGGTTTGTCCTGGGTTTCCGTGTTGCCAATCTGGTGACTTTCACACCAAAATGGGTTCTTTTCAGAGCCTTTGGTGTGATTTTGGTGGTTGGTTTTAATGGTAATTTTGAGAGTTGAAATAAGTTCCAGTTATTTTTATTCAATTAGGGCTATGTTTTATTGCCATATTAACATTACAGGGACTTTACAGGGATTTTGACTGAATATTTGGTGAGATACAGGGGGATTTGGTGAGTTTTGGCCAAACGTTTGGGGAATTATCTTCGAGGCTTGTTGGCAACAGGAGGTTTCCAGACTCAGGAAGAGGAGCTCCTCCTCTGTTTGGTCCCCACGTGGACCGGTCCCAGCAAGGCAGCAGAGGGGAGAGGGCCATTTCCTTTGGCACCGAGGCGAGGATGATGATGAGGAAGAGGAGGAGGAGGAGGTGTGTGGCCATTTTCAATATTTATTCTGCCCCTGTGCATTTTTTCTAACTTTGACTGCCAGGGCTCAATGCTCAGGAATTCTGGTGTCTGTGAGGCATTTGACCTTCTCTGTCAGAGAACTCTGATGCCACAATAAACTACAATTCCCAGGATTCCATAGCACTGAGCCCTGGCAGTCAAAGCAGTGTGTTTTGGACACAGATATCCTCCTTTTGTGAGTTAATGAATGAATCCAGTCCCTAGCCTTTCTATCTCTCTCACACACTGCAGGAGTAAATAACCCACTTTGAGACTGCTTTAACTCAATGGTAGGGAATCCTGGGATTGCTAGTGTTTGGGAGACATTGAGACTTCTCTGTCAGAGGCTCTGAGGCCACAATAGACTACAATTCCCAGGATTCCCCAGCACTGAGCAGTCTCAATCTGGACCATTTCCTCAGTGTGGATGCACCTGGTGAGGAATTCTAGGCACTGCAGTTCAACTACGTTTGGAGGGTTATGTGACTCCCAGTCAGCGATAGCTCTGGGGCCACAATGTACTACAATTCCCAGCATTCCCCAGCACTAACCCAGGACAGTTAAGTTACTCTTGAACTGGATTATTTCCTCAGTGTGGATGCAGTTTTGGTGAGGAACTCTAGGCATTTCAGTCCAGCTATGTTTTATTTCTGCAGTGTATTTTGGACCAGAGACAAGGTGACCAGACATCCTCCTCCTTTTCCTGGACATGTTCTCTTCTGTCAAATTTCAAAATGTCCTCCATTTTGATCATGCCTAAGAAACATGCATTTATATTAACATTTTTTAAAAATCATCAATTTTTTCGCATGTCCTCCATTTATTAAAACTGTGTCCTACATTTGAAAATGTTGTCCTACATTTGTCCCGGTTTGGAGGTCCTGACTTATGGCAACCCTAAATATAACCCACAAAAAACCAAGGGATTCTCCTCCTGCTTGATAATGCATATGTTTGATCACCTGCTTTTTGCTTATATTTTTTTCTTCTTCTTCCTTGGTTATATATCAATCATAATGTTTGAAGGAGATGCAGTTCCATAAATTTTGCTGTTCCTCCCTCTTTTGAAAACAGGCAACAGTCAAGTCTGAAAAGTAGTCCTAAATGCTGAATATGTTAACTAAACCAAATTCCTGTTCAGCATTATATGCTAATAGTTTGATTCAAAACAAAAAAAGAAATCTCCTAGGACTCAAAGAGAGAACTCAGATTATAAAGATGCTGTTTCATATATATTTATATAAAAATTAAAATGTATAAAATCATGAACAGAGCAAGGCAGCGTACAGTTATAAATAACTTTGTCATAGAGAAATTTACTACAATCCATTGGGAAAAAAATGCAGGGCCCATTTACAGTTTCCTTGTTCCTGACATGGGATGATTTCTATCCTGATTCCCAAGACAAATTCAGATACAAAAACATTGTGAAATCGTGCCAGCAATGGAACTACATGGCACTGATCCCAGAAATAGAAACTTAGATGGTTGGCATGATGTTCCATCAGCAATACTCCCTCAAAGCATTTTCACAGATATCTGTCACAGTAATTATGGCAGAAATTGTCCCATGACAAGAGGGAAACATGTTTGATAGTAATCTTACATTCCTATTTCAACACTTCCAGCTCCCAAGTTAATATGCTCTGCACCTGAAGGCTGAGATCCAAACTTGGCTATGAACACGGTTTTGGAAAAATCACTAAGATGCATACTGTAAACATGAATTATAATGATATTACTATCTCAGATGTCACTGAAATTTACAGATAAGTTGGGCTACAGTTAAACAATATATAACAATAGCCTTCATGAATCAGACTCAAAGCCCATCTATCTAGTGGCTAGTTCCAATCCTTCAGGAAATCCAAAAGTAGCGTATGAAGACAACGTTCTTGTGTGCCTTCAAACCATTTTCCAATTTCCTATCATGGGGTTTTCTTGGAAAAATTTGTTCAGAGGGGGTTGGCTTCTTCCTTCCTGTGAGAGGAATGCTGAGAGAGTGAGACTTGCCCAAGGTCAGCCAGTCAGTTTCCATGGCCAAGCAAGGATTGAAACCCTGGTTTCCAGAGTTGTAGTCCAATGCTCAAACCACAACATCAACATTGGCTTTCATGGAGACATTATCCATCCACTAATCTGTTCTAATTTTAATGCATTTGCTTGTGATTCAAGTTGCATGCTATCAACAGAATTAGACCATCAAAGGTATGGGAAAAAACGATATGAAACAGAGCATACAAGTTTTCAATATCAGATGGGATAAGAAAAATTATGCTGGACAAGAAAGGCCACTGAATTTAACAAATCAATTCTATCATAATTTCTATTTACACTATTGCTTCTTAAAAATTATTTTTAGTTCATGAGTGAGAGGCCCTCATAACACTGCACTGCTCTTCTTAGTATTTCAGTTTTCCTTGCCCTTCTTTCATGCAAAGTATTTTTCATTTTTTTAATATTATCACCATGTACAATAATATCCAAAATCCACAAACCGATGATACCTTTATTGGAGCAACCAAAATGCACAAAATACATGATGCAAGCTTTCCAAGCTCCATTAGCTCCTTCACAGGCAAAGGTGTTAAAAATCATACAAGGAAAAAATAAAATAAAAAATATATATTATTAATTGTTAATGGGATGTTATTGTACTTTGTTATATGGCTAACACTGTTACCCTTAAATTTGTTTCCTCTTCCATGTAAGAGACAGAATACTGGAAAAAGAGGGGGGGAAACACCTCTTTTTCTCAAGCTGAGCCCATGACTGAAGCAGGACATTTTTCTTCTCTTTCCAGGTTCCAGTCTTTTTATCATACTGTTTTATGTAACAAGCATGTATCAAATAACATTTAATAAAATTTCATAAAAGGAAGCATTTGAGGCTGCGGTTCTCAAGCTGTGGGCCGCAACCCCTTTGGGGTCGAATGACCCTTTCACAGGTGTTACCTAAGACCATCGGATAAAACATATTTCTGATGGTCTTAGGAACCAAGACACTGCTCCTCTATGGCTGGAGGTCACCACAACATGAGGAACTGTATTAAAGGGTCGCGGAGTTAGGAAGGTTGAGAACCACTGCTTTAAGGTATTATCAAGAATTATTTTGCCAGTTTAAAATGTGGAATGAAGTATCTTATTCTTCAAAACTAGCCTGTCTAGACTTTCAGATCTCCAGGTGATTCCATTTTCTTAGTTCTACTACCCCCAGAATTCTCATCTGATAGGAACACAGAGGAAGCTTTCTCTGTAGCTGCTCCCAGGCTGTGGAATCACCTACAAAGGGAAGCTAGACTGATCTCCCTCCTGATGCCCTTCTGCAAATAGGCAACAACTGTTATATTCAGGCACACTTTTTGGAATTTCAGTGGCTTCTGTGGAGCCCATTCTGTTACCAACTGGATGCTGCACTTTATGTATCTTTTAGCATCAAGGCAGCTTAACAAAAATTAAAATAAATGCATATAGACAAAACATGTGAAAGATTACTGTTAAAATGTAGCTAAACTATAATACTATAAGTTCATTTTCCATTGCTAGATGGTATTGTTGTTTTAATTATTTTAAACTGTTCCTTTAATTCTCTCTTAATACTTGATAATTGTGTTTTAATATTTCATTTGTTTTAATCATACTTTTTATTCAATATTAACATGAACTGTTTGGAATTCCACTCTTGAGAGAAAGACAAGAAATAATTTCAATAAATAAAAATAAAAATAAATAATCATTTGGCTGAATTTAAAGGAAGATATTGGACATGTGTCAGTAAGCAAATATATAATATTTCTACTCATGTGCAGTGCTGACATAATGTGCTTCATAACAGGTTATGTACCATCGAAGTGGCACACTTTGTCTATGAAGTTACTAATGCCATCATTGCAGCAAATCACATGGACAGAATTCTTTGAATTTTCTCTGAAATGGGAGCAACTATGGTGGCTGTTACAGGTATGCAGGTAAAATAATTTATAATTATTATTATTA
>NC_056523.1:315493957-315507056 GCF_019175285.1 Sceloporus undulatus | reverse complement strand
TTATTATTATTATTATTATTATTATTATTATTATTATTATTATTATTATTTATATCCCACCTCTCTACAAAATGCAATCAAGGGGGAAGACTAAAATATTTAACTGTGCTCTTCTTAATGTCCATTAAGTAGCTAAGTAATCTTGAGATTTTGCAGTGTACCAAAACTGGAGCAGAGATATAAAAATGCTATTTAGGTCCCATATTATTTTACTTGTGAAAGTCATAAATATATTATCATTAAAAAATAAACATAATGAAAAAACACCTTTATTTATTTTCCTTTATTGGTTTTTATAAATTGCTTTCAAACTCGTACAGTCCATAAATTGGTTTAAACATAAAAGAGACGTCTTGGTGTTTACAGAACCTCAAGCAACAGCATGAGAAAACAGATGGATTTTGAATAATGCTGAGGTTAACACTTTTGGGTACTTTGAGAGGTCAGTCCACAGATTATTAAATGTATGCATGTGGACTTCAGCTACTTTAGTCCAACTCACTAAGTGGGGGGATTGTGTGTCAGTTTAAATCCACATCTGTAAGAAGACTGATCAACCCAAAACTAGCAGGCCTTTTAATCCACCATGATGAATTCATCTTTGCAAAGGTTCTGCCCCCAGCTTCATGTTTTAGGCATTCCACATCTGTAAAAATGTACAGAAGCAATGTTTTAAGTTGCTAGGCTCCAGTAATGTTTATCTTCCAAAAAGTATTTTGTGGCAACAAACTCAAATTCTTTCACTATAGCAAAGACTGCAAAAGTATAACTTAACTTCTAGAAGGTAGATGATGAAGTCCTCCATTCTGTACAACTTTATGGGCAGTAACAATAACAACAAATAAGAACAAAGAAAAGCTGAAGAGGTACAACTGCTGAGTTACTGCTGCTGGGTTGTTATGGCCTTTTGCTATACAACCTTATTTATTATCCCTGTTGCCTTGTCTTGGAAAGAGGCCACATTCACATGGAAGACAAAAGGATGTTTTCTGCCAAGTTTGGAGAAATAAGCATCAAATATGTATGCAGGTCTCGTAGGAAGCAGTGTATTTGGTGTTGTGATTTTATGCCAGATTTTGCACAAAATTCCACACATATAGAATCTCAGAAGATAAACAGTTTGCCTTAAGGCTCTGAAACAAAAGAATAAACCACAAATGTTATTTCATTGTATAAATCTTATAACTCTGGGAACTCTTTAGTTTGCTTGCTTTGAAACACAAATAATCATAAAATAGATAATAGTTATTTTAACTTAATGGCAGTTTTGCCCTTGTTGCTCAGTGAAATAATAGAGACTGGACTGGCAGAGCCCTTGTGAAATGAAAGTTTGGTATCTTTTGTAGTATACTAAAACTAAAATATTTCTTAAACATTTGAATACTGAGATAAAAGTAGTAGAAAATGCATGAAAGTAATAATATTATATAATAATTAATTAGGATTTTTTTTATATATTATCTATATTGGATGGGAGCTACCGTAGGAGAGGTTTCTCCCCTGAAAGGCAGTATTAAAATACTGGCAAAAGAAGTAAACAAACTTTTGAGCACAATTTTGGAAAGTGTAATATGAATAAATGAGTGTTAGTCTGAAAGAGACAGTGGTTGTTTAGATTTCTTGTTGTCAGTCTTACAAACTACACGCTAGCAGAAAAAAAAACATCATTTATCTAGAGCCCTGGTGTGCGCAATGGTTAAATGCCTGTACTGCAGCCACTCACTCAAAACCACAAGGTTGTGACTTCAAGACCAGCAAAAGGGCTCAAGCTTGACTCAGGCTTGCATCTTTCCGAGGTCGCTAAAGTGAGTACCCAGATTGTGGGGGGCAAATTAGCTTACAGTTGTAAACTGCTTAGACACTGCTTAGGCGGTATGAAGCGGTATATAAATGAAACTTGTTTGTTTGTTTAGATATGTTTCTTAAAGTATATACACCTAGAGGTATTTACAACTAAAGCCATCGTTTCATAAGGCAGAAAGGGATCTGATGGTTATCATGATCCACACATTAATATATTGTAGATTAACTCTCATACTCTGGAATAATAACTGTATGGAACAAGAAGTGATTCCTGGTACAAGTCAAGCAAATAACAAATAAAATTCCAAACTGAAAATTTATCTCCAAGGCCAGTAGATCATCTGCTTAGAGGAGGGTTTCTGAAATGGTGAAGTCACTCACTATGAAATAAAACCAATCCATGGCATTTCCCCAAAGTCAAAAGATAGTTTAAACAAATTCATACAAGAGTGTCAAAATCCAAGAGACACATCCTTGCAAAACAAAAACTTTAAGATGGATAATGCTATAGGGGACAAGGGCAATCAACACTGTGAGGAACAAAACTAAGATATGTAACAAATAATCTCAGAAGCAAACAACTTATATGAGTCTGTATATGGATTCTCCGCTCTAAAACAGGCATCTGAAGAAGTAGGCTGAAATCTATGAAAGCTCATGCTACCAACTTCTTTCAGTTAGTCTCAAAGGTGCTTTTGCGTACAAATCATCTCCTAGTTTATGCTGGTTGCTAAATTAAATCATAAATATATACTGTTTCCAGATGTTTCTCACAGTAGTGGCTAAATGTGTGCTCATTAGCACTTAGCAGAGTCCCTCTTTTCATTCTAATACAGGGGTTCAAAATCTGAGGATGTCCATATATTTTTAGACTAAACACTTATCACAACTAATAGGCTGATGAGAATGGGAGCCCTATTAGTTGGCTCTTATTTTCTTTCACCGCACAATGAGCATTCTTCTTCAGCTTCTGTGAGTATTGTTCTGCAGCTAACACTTGTGTTTGCCATAATACTAATAATAATAATACCCCTTACAAATTGAAACTGAATTTACAAATATGAAAATTTGTTTTCAGTTTTAAGTCCAAGTATTATGTAGACTGAATTTAGTGCAATGTGTTAAGCTCATACATTATTTATGGCCCATGGTGTGACTAGCTGACCATTTAAACATTTCCACAGGCCTAAATATACTGTGATTTCATTTAGCATTTAGGCTACTATTTTAAAATCATTTAATTGTTTTTAAAACTTTATATCTACATTTTAATATTATATTGTTTTAATTTGTACCATTTTAAAATTATTGTTAGCCACCTTGAGTCCTTATATTGGGAGAAAGGCAGGATGTTACTAACAATAACAAAAACAGCAAAAACACCAATACCAACAACTACTATTTCAGAAGCCTGGAAATGTTTTGGTCTTTAAACACAAAGCCACTACAAGTGCCTTTTCACTTCCACTTATCTCTTTGCTATACAGTGGTACCCCGGGATACGAATGCGCCGGGTTACGAATTTTTCGGGATACGAAAAAATCCCATAGGGATTTATTGCTTCGGCTTACGAAGGTTTCTTCGGGTTACGAAAAAACCGCGGCGCTATTTTCCGCCACCGGAGGGCAGCAGAGAGCTATTTTTCCATTAGCGCCTATGGGAATTCGGCTTACGAAGGTATTTCGGGTTACGAAATTAACCGCGGAACGAATTAATTTCGTAACCCGGGGTACCACTGTACTGCCAATCAGTTTTCAGTTTTGGAAAGGAAAGGTACAAATCATCCTTCTCTTCAGTCTTTCTGATAACTGGAATCATTCCATCTTGTTGCTAAATTTTCTTTGTGCCAAATTTCTTGAGACCTTTTATACTTTCTTCAGTAACATGTGACTAAAAGAACGGTGAAGCCACCCAATGATGAATCAGTTCCATTGTCCATCACACTATCATTCAGCATAGATAGATTTGTACCAGAAGCACAATCCTGAAAGCATTCTTTGGATGCAGTTTGACATAAATTGAACTTATACCTATTCACTATAAAAAACACTATTAAAAAATATAAAATCAGTTTAACACATATAGGTACTGTATAGTTAGACATTCAAATCTACAGGGGATCCATTCTGGACCCTATCCCACCCCTGCAGATATGAAAAAATGTGGGACCTCAAGTTCTGTTGTCCCTAATGGCAGCATGTGTCATCATTTGGGCCACTAGCATGGTCATGTGCTCATGTTATCAATTGAGACAATGGGGCTTGCCATCCATGGATACTCAAATCCGTGGATGGCAAAGTCATAATAATAATAATAATAATAACAACAACAACAACAATAATAATACTGTTTATTTATAGCCCGCTTTTCCAAAGGAGATCAAAGCGGGTTACAACAAGGATATAAAACATTATACAATTTGGACAACAGTATATAAATATCATAAAAACATTCCAAAACTAAAAACACAATAAAACCACAGAGAATAAAAACCATAGCCATACTAGGGTCCTACACTACCAAAATAGAAGAAGAAGAAGAAGAAGAAGAAGAAGAAGAAGAAGAGAAGTTCAAAACACCAAAAAAAAAAAAATAAGAGCAGTTTGATGTATCTGTAATTTTTTTCAGTATGTACTGTATTTTCTGGTGTATAAGACTACTTTTTAAGCCAGGAAAATCTTCTCAAAAGTCAGGGGTCGTCTTATAGGGCGGGTGCTGAAACTTCCGAGCTGGACTGGAGAATCTGTGGTTGCCACATATGGTGGGGGGAGCTCAAAATGGCCGCGGCCGCTTCCCCTCCATATGTGGCGACCATATGAAAGCAGGAAGGAGGCACTGTACAAATTCAGTAGAATAAAATCTTGGAGACAGGGAGGGCTGGGCAGGCAGGGAGAGCTGACCAATCCAAGCAGGCTTTGCATACAACAAGTTTTCCTGCTAAGTACCTGCATGTCATAAGCATTTGAATTAAAATTACCATATTGAAATCAAATCTGATTTTTTAAATTTTTAATTGATGTGCGTTAGAAGAGGGGTAGTCTTATACGGCGAGTATATCCCAAACTCTATATTTTAACTGGAAAAGTTGGGGGTCATCTTATACGCCCAGCCATCTTATACGCTGGAAAATACAGTAAGTGTGAAACGAAGCTACCAGGTTAGGTCAGGTAAGCTTTGCATAAATAAAACAAAAACATTTTGAATCCTTTAGAGATCATTTGAAAGCATCTTCCAATATACATCCAGGGATATATATTTTTCCCCCTGTGATTTCCATTTTGGTGGTCAATTTTCTAGATCTCTCCTTTTTTAGCATGCTGGGTGAGCTGATGAAGCAGGCTTATCTGCTTTCCCCTTTTCACTACAACTGAATGATTCAATCATATTTTTTTGCAGATCCAGTATGCTTAGTAAAGCCTTCTGGAAACAGCAGATATTTACCATGTCCGCTGCAGGTAAGCATACATCACAACAGGAGGATCAACTACAGCAGAATTTTACGCTTTACCCTTTCCCAGCTTAACCATTATTGCAACGATTACTGCTGACATACTTGTGTAACTCAACACTGAAAGTTTACGTTTGTCCCAAGTGTCAATGCTACTAAAAAATAATAGTCCAGCAACACAGGACAATAAGGAAAAGGGGAAGTTAGAATCATAGAATCATAGAGTTGGAAGAGACCACAAGGGCCATCCAATCCAACCCCCTGCCATGCAGGAAATCTCAATCAAGCATCCCTGAAAGATGGCCATCCCTCCTCTGTTTAAAGACTTCCATGGAGGGAGACTCCACCACACTCCAAGGTAGGAGGAGTAGACTTATTTAAAAAAAAAAACCTTTCTTGTTAGAGGCTTTGTTAAAAGAGGTACATCTGTACTTAAGTTACACATTAGAATAAAGTAACAACCCTCATGTTAGTCTCTGATTTGTTACAAAGTAGTCAAAATGCTACCTGTGGTCCCAAGCAGAGTATAAATACTGAAACAATAGGATTTACATACACACTGACTCACTATATTAACAACTAATTAAGGCATGTACTGTACTCTGCTTTGGACAACTCATAGGATTGAGTCTAGTGAGACTAAGGGTGATACTACTGTTGCTCCAGAAAATATGAATTTGATCAGAGTGTTTCCTACTGCAATCATGTAAATTAAGATGTTAGACGGTCGTACATGCATCTTTAAATGCTGAAATACACATTTTATGAACACTAATCCAATAAGCTTACCCCCCCCAAAAAAAAACATATGCACTCTATTGTGATGCCCCCATGGTATATTTTTAATGTGAGAAACCACCAGTGCTAACTGTAGTTTAATTTTCCTAAAGCTGAAGCAACTTCTGGGGGCAGGGAGGGGACTATGAATAAGTGGAGCCTCTGTCTTGTTTTTGATTAATACTGTACCAGGAAAAGAGACCATGCAATATACATTCAGTTCACAAGCTTATGACAAATACATCATGTTAAGAAATTGGAAAAACAAAGAAATATATCTTCCAGCTATGTGCTTTGAACAGGAGATAATAACAACTGTTAACACAGGTGTGATTATGAATCTGAAATGTTCCTACAAATCCACTACAAACTTTTATCTAACAGATATAAGTGTCATTAAAGTGTTCAGTGAAATTTCATTCACAAATAGAATTAAACTAGAGGTCATGCCCAATACTTCAGCTTCATCACTGACTTGAAAACATACAGACACACACTACTAATCTCTAGAGAGTTCTGTGTTTAAATATACAGAGTATAACATTCCTGAGAAAAACACTTTAAAAACTGAGAACAAAATGCAACGCAAGTTGTTTGTAACAGGCAACCCTTCTGCTCAGTTACTAGCACTATGATTCCCAAAGCTCAGGAGTACTCAGTAATCTGTTGTGACAACTTTATGGGTGGACCATTTAAAAATCTGTGAATATTGGTCTAAAAGAATATAGTTCCAATAAAATCAGTTAAACCAACCAAGGAGCACAAGTCTCAAGGAATGCAGTTGGACTAACTAAGAAGTGCAATACGATGTATCATTATTGCCTCAGTAGCCTATGCTTCAGAGGACTGGATACAGGAGTGGATCAAATTGTGGTGCAATTTTCGATTCAGGAAAAACTTGGACCAACCAAGAATTTATGTATATGAACCTTGTCATAAGTCTTGTCAGTGGAAATTATTACAGTAATTTCCCCCCTATAAATTCATGTAGAAACTGCTTGTCTGTTACGTGGTTGTTTTAAATATACTGTAGTGGAAAACATAAACTGTAAAAACCTTAGCAGGGGTCATATTTTTGACTATTTACAGTTTCATTATATTGTTTCACAGTCTCCCTTGAGGTTTGGTTTGGTTTGGTTTAAGGTTAAGCTGCGGTCCCCCCCCCTTTTTTTTTTTTTGCTCCCCTCCCTTTTTTGTGACTGTATGGGTTGACCAACTTACATTAGCTAACATATGTATGAGCAGCAATGAAACATAGATATCAAATATATGGAGGAGCTTAAAAGTTTCAGTTCAAATATAGTCAGCCCTCTTTATGCATGGATTCTGTATCCACAGAATCAACCATTCGGTGACTGAAAATACTTTTTAAAAATCAAAAAAGCAAACATTGATTTTGCCATTTTATAATAAAGGACATTGTTTTACTATGCCATTTTATATAATGGCACTTGAGTATCTATGGACATTGCCATGCATCAGGGGTCCTGGAACCAAACTCCAGTGAATACCAAGAGCCAACTGTAATTTGAGCTTCACAAAACTTAGAAATCACTTCCCCAGGGATATATCTCATCATGATTGTGAAGATCAACTTTTAATGGCAATATGGAGCATCATAACCTAAATATCTTGAAGGCAGCACATCCTATCTGATTCTGGAAACTTGGATAAGAGACCAAAGAATACCAGGTGTTGTAAGCTGTATTTCAGAGGAAAGCAATGACAAACCACCTTCAAGTGCTCCTTGACTAAGAAAACCCTATGGAATTCGTGGGGTTGCCATAAGTCAGGCAACATAAAGGCATACACACACCAGAAAGCAATCTAGTCATAGAAGTTTATTTCACAGGTCTTCAAGGCCATTCTCAGAATGGCCCGGCAGGAAACGGAATGAGTGGGAGACGGATTTTACCGCACACTCCAGTCCCTCACTCGTTCCGTTCCTCCTCTCTTCTGTTCCCATTCCGTTCCAGAGGGAACGCTTTTTGAGAACTGTTCTGAACAGTTCTCAAAAATTGCCCCCTCTGGAACGGATTAAGAGCAGAAGAGAGGGAGAACGGAACGAATGAGGGACTGGAGTGTGCGGTAAAATCCGTTCCCCACTCGTTCCGCACTCATTCCTGCTCTTTCCATTCTGTTCTCAGAACAGACCCAGGAGGACCTGTGCAATAAACTTCATAGTCACAAAGCAATCATTACTCAGATGTTAGCTGTGGAACTTACATACCTAAAAGATTCACCCAACACCAGACCTTTGGAACAGTAGCTCATCTGAAGTGTATTCAATCACTGGCACTACAACCCAGAAGATCTCTCATGGCAAGTTCTGGGGAAGAACTTTGTTGGTATGACTGAAAGCTGCTGGCAGTCCTGGTACACAACACTGTGCTACTATCACTGATATATGATCATATAATGACTTCAACATGTATTCAAACCTGATACTTGAGAACTGCTATAAAATCTTATCTGTTTTACAACTTATTATCTGGACACTATAATAAGTTTTTATATACAGTACTCTTTGGGTAATTATAATTAATTAAAAAGACAATCAAGAACAGAAAGAAAACAACAACATAGAGATAGATATTACAAATTCAATTCCAGCTCATTTCCACAATAAGTACTTCATGCCACATTATGGAGTATTGATACACTTAAGTAAATATAATTTATTTTAGAAAACTCCTTTGGCTACAAAGCTGATGTTCACTGAGCCAAGCTACTCCAGCTGCTATCAAAGCAATGTCACTATTTAAAATAAGTTGTGAAATGCACCTAAAATGTTTTGGGTATTATTTTTAAAAGGCATCTATTGTTTGCTTGCAATTTATAGGAAAAAGTGAAAAGCCATACAAAGAAAGGAGTGCAGTGCCAACTTCTTTATTCCAAAAATGTGTAGCTCCCAAAGAAACATCCATCAACATGGAGTAGTGGACTTTGCAAACTTCTGGCACTGGATTGTTAACTATGGTCCAAAACACACTGCAGAAATAATCCAGTCTGAGGCCACTTTAACTGCCCTGGCTCAGTGCTAGGGAATCCTGGAAATTGTAGTTTGCTGTGGCACCAGAGCTCTCTTACAGAGAAGGCTAACCGTCTCACAAAGCTACAGAATTGCCTAGCATTGAGTTAGGGCAGTTGAGGTTGTCTCAAACTGGACTATTTGTGTAGTGTGTTTTGGACCTATGTAAAAATAAGGATTAGGATCCTTTGAAAAGGGAATGGGAAGTTTGATCTCGCTTTTAGGCAAACTATGCAGCTGTTTGCAGCACCAAATGTGGGGGGAATTCTCAATATGTATAAAACCAGACATTTAAGTGTAAAACTACCTTTGCAAAGAGGAGAATACTTACTTATAACTTTGAAAACTGTAATCACAATATTAAACCTATAAAGTCAAAAGAATGGGGTAAATCATGTGATAGGGCTACCATGAAGTGATGGTTCTGTCCTCAACTAGCACTTTGTCTGCTAACCTGGGATGATTTTTCAAATCAGCATCTACGCCATTGACCTATCTTTATGTTTTTGCATCTTGAATGAGAAGGTCATATTGCTATACTCTTTATTTTAACTTCATACATGCAAAATATGAGATATTATTCAAGCAAAGGAAAGGTTGCTTAAACTGACGCAACTGTTAATAGGAATATAAACCTAGTGATCCCAGATGGCTTGTCCGTCAGTACCACCACATCAACAGTCATGGAGATGTTATTCTTAAATGCAGATGAGTTATGCCACTTAGATGTCACCTTGTAACAGGCTTATGGCATAGCCTATGGCACCGAATACTCTTCCAGCCTAGGCCAAAAGCTGTGGTTCAAATAATCATTGAGTTCAAATGTTTATCCAAACTGTTCAGATGGCAATCTTGGGTCTGGAAAAGCAAGTGGGAAATCTCACACGAACAGACTGTCTCCTGGCATTTCAGCACTTGCACTTCTGGTCCTGGCCAGAGCCAGGAAGTGCAGAGGCGTGTGCTTAAGTGAAAAATACTTTGGGGGATGGGGAGGAGGGGGACAGAAAAATGTTCTCAGAGCATTTCCCAACTTGTAAAAACACATTTCGTTAAAATCGAACAGCCCAATTTTGGTATAACTGTTTTGCTTAATCGCATTTGTTCATCTCTATTGAAAAGGTTAAAAGTTTCTAACTTGAAAATAATAACTCCACACAAAATGAGCATCTAGGAGATTAACATAAATCCAAATATCACAATTAAAAGGGAGATATAATAAAACACTTGGCACAACATTTTATGTTTGCTTCAAAGAGTGTTGCCTAAACCACTGACTTTGAAGGGTATTAGAATTAACCACAAAAGAATTCACCTTTGAAGAGATGAGATATGTGTAGAACTGTTGGCTATCAAAAACAGAGATGAGGCTATAGTCCAGTATACTCAAATTTAGAGAACATCCAGATCAGAGAGGATTTGGAGGAACTCTACTAAGCACCTTAGGCAAACAAGAGAGAGAGGGCGAGAGTGAGGGAGAAAACAAACCAACCTGTTTTTGCCTGTTATTCTTGATTTCATAACTCTTAAAAGTGAAGGAAAAGGCTGAAACTCAGTCCAAAAATCTTATTTAATATTATACAGCTTCAGATGACTATGGGAAAAAGAGAGATTCCACCAAGTGGGATTAAAGAGATCAAGCTTGGGAGGCATTACAATGCTGTGAACACTTCTGTCAAACTGTTTTGCATTACCATGGCTTTAAATAACACTTTTGGCATCCACAATTACTTAAATTTCCATGCTTATTCTTCTTCAGTTTTAAAAAAGACACATGATGAAAATTTAAGCATTTTTCTTTTCTTAAACCCAAAATGTCAGCATAGGTAAATTTCTTCCAAGTCTCTATTAAAAGGGGAAATGGCATAACGTAGCAAGGACCAACCTAGGGCAAATTAGTTTGCTTTTCTTCTCATTGATTGTAAAAGGGAAGAAAGCTGCTTGAGCATCTGACAAGAAAGGCCATAAAATGTTTTTCTCTTGAAGGCAAATCTTGTAACAGATAGCGAAAACAATCATAGTCTCTAGCTACAGGCGTACACACTAATTGAAACAGAAATAAAATGAGGAATGGGAAAGAGATAAAGATACAAAGTTATGTCTTGGTCCAATTAGTAGGTAGGGAGTTAAAACAAATTATCAGTTAAAAGCTTTCTACAAGTGTCAGCACTAGAAACTGGAAGGGGTTTGTTTATTTTAAAAAAACCACATACACACAAGAAACAAACTACCAGGATGTTATGGGGGGGGGGGGAATGGAGACACCTGGTGCAGATAGCACAGTCTCAAGCATTTTTCCTTGAATAATATTTTACATCTAGATACAATGAAAAATGATAGGAAACAAGTAAAATAGCAAGATAAGCAGAAAATATATTTTTTTATGTTGCAGTTACGCAAAATAATTAGTAGCTCAAAGACCCAGTTAGGTCATCTGGTCTATTTTTCTGCCAGCTTTTCCCACAATGCACTGCAAGGTCAGCTGTAGCTATGCTAGAATTAATGTAATCCACAAATAAAGCTAGAAGCTACCTTTCTTGCTTACACTTCTGTCCTTTAATTGCTCCTAAAATAGGAACCCTTTGAACAGTCTGTCCGAAATATGGCAGGCATGATGTACAGGGGTAGCGGAATGATGCTTGCAAATGTCATGTAATCTGGATAGAAAACATGTAAGCTACAGACAACAGAAGACAATAAGCAGGATATCTAAAATAAAGAAAAAACAATATACAAATGCAATTAAAACAAATGTAAAATTGACTTGTTCTTATTCCATTTTTTTCCCTGTACAAGACTCAGAACAGCTTAGACACATTAAAAGACACAGCAAAAATTATGCAAAAGTTAATATACTTAAACCATCAATAGAATAAAAACAAATCATGACCATTTAAAAAAGGCAACTAATATAGATAATAAAGAAAATTACAAAAGTTCCCCCTGTTTTGGCTGAAAGAAACGAAAATCTTCACATCTCTACGGAAGGACTGCAAGGAGAGCAGCAGTCTAACCACCCTAAAAAGGGAGCTCCAGAGCTTGAAACAACCACCTTGAAGACTCTCTGTTCGGTATGTCCATCAAATGTACCCATGAAGGTGGCAGGACAGCGAGGGAGGGCTCCCCACAAGGTCTCAGAGTTCATATTGAAGAATAAGAATAGGGGTTACCTTTGGGTAACCCGGACATGACCTGTACAGGGCTCTACAGGTCATAATTAGCATTTTGAATTGTGCCTGGAAATGGACCAAAAATCTGAATGGGATGTAACTAAGACATGTGTCAACATGGCCAGATCCAATGTCTCTAGGAACAGCTGCAGTTGACACAAAAGCCTTTGCTGTGCAAATGCACACCTGGCCATTGCTGAAATCTGAGCTGTCACGCTCAGGGATGAATCCAGACTATACAAAAGTTGCAAACCTGCATCTGTAAGACTGACCACAAGCACCACTGTCTTGTCTGGATTAAATTTCATTTTGTTTGCCCTCACCTAGGCATCAGTTCAGAGCCAAGACAAGTTTTCTTGGACTGAGTTGAAATGGAGTAATAGAACTGAGTGTCATCCACATACTGATGGCATCAGACCCCAAAACTGCAGTCATCCTCTCCCAGCCATATTCATGTAGATGTTAAAAAGCATGGGGCAGAGAGCTGAGACCAGAGGGAAGTCACAGGTTAAGGTGTCAGATGGGAGCCTCCCAGTACCATCTTCTGCAGGTGGGAGTAAAACAGTGCCTCCAAGTCTTTCCACAGTAAGATAAAACAGAAGGTGCTTAAGCTGCTGAGAAACTGCTAAGAGGTCTAGCAAAACAAACAGGAACACATTTCTCTGCCTAGTTCCTAGCACAGGTCATCCACCAAGATGTTTGTTGGCCTCTGGTATTTGATGAAAGGGCTGAGCCAACAGGGCAGGATGGTACGAGCCAAGCTTGTGATTTCCTGGTCTGTGATTTCCTGCTACACTGAGTCCCAATAATTGAAGAAAGGTAGGATATAAGTAGATAATAATAATAATAATAATAATAATAATAATAATAATA
>NC_056523.1:315449306-315488957 GCF_019175285.1 Sceloporus undulatus | reverse complement strand
TTTGACTATTCTATAAAACAACCCTGAAGAGTATCACGTTGGACTCTAAGAATGAACTGTGTTATTTTTTACACTGGGCAACCAGATTAAAAGAAAATGTATCTGCTTTGTATAGCACAAATACCAAAATACACAAGAGTGTGAGTCAGTTATTCCAAAAATACTCTTCATGAGTAGCAAAGTGGATATATATGCTGCCACAACACTTCTGCAAAATTACCAGATCTGAATCCTTCATTATACAGTACATGCACAGATTTTAAAGGCTACCATTCTTTTGACCATATCCCTTTGGTGTTAAGTCCAACTGAACAAGGGACTTGTTTCTTAGTAAATATACATAGGCCTGAACTACATGGATCAGTTCTCCTCTTATGGAGAGGAATCCTTAATTTCATAGAACTCTGGACCCCAGACATTAACGGTTGGTTTTGCTATTTATTTTAAAGGGGTTTGTATTTGATTGCCTGTTACCACAAGCATGTGCCCCTTGCTAACAATGAGACAAGCTCTCTCTAAAATGTACCAAGCGCCATTTTAGACATATCCAAAGAGACTGCAGCAGACCCCAAAGGATTCTGGTCTTTTCCCCTTTGAACAACTCACTAAACGCCAACCCACAAACTACTTTAAAATGTCTCCATAACAGCTTGAGGAGAGCCGAGCAAATTCACCCCACTGGGAACAGAATTCATTTTACAGTGCTTGGCATCCATATAAATTATAAAGATGGTGTAGAAGAGCTGGTGCAAGTTTGCTGCAGATGCAATGAAAGCATGAAAAGAATTTAACAAAATCAATATTGATCCAATATTAATAGTCCAACACCACTATGCCAAAATACATTGTGAGGGCCATGTTCTTCTCATACACATGTGCTGTTCTTTTGTATCATTCAGTTTTTTTAATTATAACAAAAGAACTGATTCAGACTGTAATCCTATGCATTCTGACCTGCAAATGCACCCCATTCAACATGATAGATACTTATGGTAAATATGCCTCAGACTGGGTAAACATGATCTCAGACTTATGACCTGTATCACTTGCGACATTTATCAGAAACAAACAAACGTATACTCTATGCATTTCAGCATTCAGTGGTTGTACTGTTGGAATGCAAGTTCAATGCAAACCTATCAAAATCAATTAGAATATCCAAAAAACAACAAATATAACTAAAGAGAAAACAGTAAAGAACAAAAACTGAAATATTCATTCCTCTAGGTTTTGAAAAGCTATTTCTCTTTTTTGAACGCGTTACCTCAATTCATTACTTCTTTTATTGACAATTTAAATTTGAAGTGATTGTCCCATCAAAACTTTGGTAACTGTACTTTATAAATCGTTATAAAAATCCTTTCAAAATTCTGACAGCTACTTCTGTGTAAATTTATCACAATTTATTGACCAAATTAACATACATGTTATTGTGGAATCGAAGGCTTTCCTAGCCGGCATCCATAGTTTTTTGTGGGGTTTTGGGGCTACCTGGCCACGTTCTAGAAGAGTTTCTTTCTGATGTTTCACCAGCCTCTGTGGCTGGCATCTTCTGAAGATGCCAGCCACAGAGGCTGAAACATCAGGAAAAAAACTCTTCTACAACATGGCCCGATATCCCAAAACCCCCACAAAAAACTACACATTTTATTATTTATTTATTTGTTGTTTAAGGCATTTATTTATTGACACTCAACCCACAAGGCTCACATATGAATACAGCAAATGAATGCAACCCTTTTATCTATATCCCACCTTTTATGTCTATCCAAGGATTAAGATGAGTAATATAACGGTAACTTTATCTGAACTTTTTTTCCTGTTGCTGTACATGTTGAAAAGGCTATCTCAGGAGAGCCAATATGAGAGATAATCAAGCAACCAAGCTACCACATGAAAATGGTAACAGTTCTTTGGACTGGAAACATGTTTCGTGTTAACTCCTTTCCCTGTGTAACATTTCTAACACATCACAATAAAATCTATTTACATTGAATCAATATATAATTAATTTTCCTCACCAACTCTCTACAAAAGATGCTTTCACTGTTAATGTGCCATCTTTTTTTGTCAAGACAAATACACCTTGTCATTAGCTCCAGAATCAGTCTCAGAAGAATACAGAAATATTAAGTAGATATATGCTGCCATCCATACAATAATTCTTTTAGACTGCAAAACTGAAAGCAATGAAAAGTATACTCCTATCTATTTGTATCTACATAAATGGAATTGAGAACAAGAACATTTTTTGAAAAAATGTGAACTTCTCGTAAAGCCCTGGCAACATGCAAATAATGTCATCCTAACTCATGAGTTTAAGAAGCATATTCCTATAATTGTGCACAAAAGGCCAAAAATCAAGTAAGAAAAAAATAATAAGTTAGCAAAAAATGCAGTCTTTTAATCTCACCATTTAAACTTAAATTGATATTCAGCTCCACATTAACAGCCTTACATTCAAAAATAGACATAACACTATCATAACATTTCATGTTTCAGCTTTTTTAAAAATAAGAATGTCAAGAAAACGCTCCTAGCAAGTGTTTCCATCAATCACCGTTTGTGAAGTTGGGGGAAGGATAATAGGAGAATAGAAAAGGAACCACAAATCTTTTCTTGCGTGGGCTGTAAGGAGGATTGTGTTCCAACTCCTGAAGAGAAACATTTACCAAAAGTTCTGTTCTGACTCCAGACAGCTGTAAGGCTCTGGCACATTAAGACAGCCTGCATTTTGTGACAATAAAATTTTAGTTACTAGTTGACCCATCACTTTTGCAAGGATCAGAATCCTTATCCAAATTGAGGCAAGAGGGAGGAGGGAATTAGAATCATTTATCCCCAGGCAAAATATCCTCTAATTATAACTTTTTCAGCAGTGTTTAAGCTATCAACTTCTGTTGTTCAGTTTGTAACAATGTACTTTTAAAATATGGTTAGGATTAATTTAACAATTCATATATGAGACATTTAGCATTGAGTCTAGGTATGTTCTACAGGACTCACTGCCAAGTAAGTGCACATAGGACTGTACTTGACCTATTTGCATAGTTTCATTGTTTTGTGCACCCACGTGCTGCTGCAAATCAAGGACGGAAGTAAAATAAACCAATACAGAATTATTCTGCCAAAATCATTCCCAGGAATTTATTCAGGCATTATATTCCTGAAGAGGTAATACGAATAGAAAATATATATTAAGTGACTTTATTATTTTCCCATATTCATAATCAACTCCTGCAGTTGGGAGACTTGTCTAATTCTGAGGATTCCCAAGACATTAACGAACTCTGGATGATTTAATAGACCTGACTTCTTTTGGTACCACCAGGTTTTAATTCTGGAAGCAAAAGGGCAGTTGAAATATGAATGGACCTCTAAGCCAATACCCTGCATTGGCACTGTCATGGCCAGCCAAGAGAAGGTCTCGGAGGATGAGGAGGAGCATGGGGCTTCTCCAGAGCAAGAGGTAATTGAGACTACACCAGGTGCTAATCCTGCTCTGCCAGAATCCAGCCCTGATCTCCCAGCCCTAGAGGAGGAGGCTCAGCCAGGTCCTAGTGCTGATGGGATTCCTTTGGTGGCACAGCAGCATAGTGGTGACTCTGGGGAGGAACCAGGCCTGGAGGTTCCCTCCTTTAAACAACGCAGGGCTGAGAGTGCTGAGAGACAATTAGCAAATCAGCCTCAGGTGGCATGGGGAAGAGTTTCTCTTACTTAATGAGCAGAGAGACACCAACTCAGTGCCAGAGTTTACTGCATGGTCCTTTGGTGTGACTGCTGCCTGCACTGGCTCCTTGTTGCCTTGACTTGACCTTGGAATGGACTGGACTCTTGCTACTTCTGGATGCCCTGACCCTGGACTGGACTGACTACTCTGACCTCTGTTTTCCTGACTTCGGCTCTGGCTTTCGGCTTGCTCCTTAACTATCACTCCTTGCAGGTTTGTGGACTGTTCCCAGTTGCTTGCTAATTACTTAGCTGAGTCATCCTTATTGGTGTTGTTTGTGTGTGCTGGCTGCAGTACAGGATAGGCACAAAGTTAACACTAGCAGTTGTTTTAACTCTATATCTATGAATCATACAGTTGGAAGAGACTGCAAGGGCCATCCAGTCCAACCCCCCTTGCATGCAGGAAATCTAAATCAAAGCATCCCTGAGAAGCCAAAGACTATACACAGCAAAGGAAAAGATATAACCTAAGTGAACAACAGTGGATTATGGAAACAAAATACCCTCCAAAAATTTCCGAGAGAGAGAGAGAGAGGATTGTGTTAGTAATCTTCTGCACCCAAACCAGCAAAGACTGTGACATCACAAAGGCTGTTACAAAATGCATTATATTACAAGCTGATATGATCTACAACCCAGTTCAAGGTAAACAATTCTATTCCAATTGTTATATAAGAAAAGTCATATAATTTCATACGTATTTGTTTAATTCTGCCAGAACCAATGAAAACTCTATCACTGAACATCTCTAGCACTGAATGAACTTCTTTGACATCCATGTTCTGTTGTTTTGTAGTTAAATGCCCTTCAGTCAGATATCTCCAAGCCCTGCATCCTCCACTGCTCTGCTTAAGTCTTCTAGATTAATGCCCATGACCTCCATAATTGAGTCTAGCCATCTTCTGTATACTCTTTCTCTCTTTCTACTGCCCTCCACATTTCCTAGCATTATTGTCTTTTCATGACAATAACAATGATGTGGCCAAAGTACAACAATCTCAGTTTAGTCATCTTGGCTTCTGGGGAGAGTTCTGGTTTGATCTGTTTAGGGCCCATTTGTCTTTTTAGCCATCCATACTATCCTCCGCACCCATCTCAAGCACCACATCTCAAATAAGTTGATTGTATGTTGATCATAAGGGCTGGTTTATCAAGTTCTCATTGGTTCACTTAGACTATACTAGTTCAGACTAACTATTATAATATAGAACTCTGTGATTTCTAAGTAAATATAATGAGACACCAACTCATATACCTTCAGAAAGCAAAGAAGCAGCAAAAAACAACAACATGCCAATGATTTATTAAACACTGGGTTCATATAACAACTTAGATGATTATCAAATTCATATGAAAATTTCCCATGATTGTAGCACATCAGTACTAAGACTTCTAATACATTTGTGGGATGTAGGCAAGCAAAGAGAAGATAACATAGCAATAGCAACAGCAAGTACTTTTCTATACCGTGGGGGCCATTTTGAGCCCTAGAGAGGCCTTTGTTAAAAAAGGAAGCTCACAGGAAGTGACTTCTGTTCCCTTTGTATTCATAAGAAAAGGCTTCTCCTGGAGTGGGAGGGTGGAGCTGAAAACATGATGAAATGTTCCCCATGCCACCTAGATACTGCAATAGAATGGAAATATTCAAGTATTTTAATATTTATTTAAACTGAAATTACAAATGAGCTGCTAAATCTAAATCTGAAAGCAAATGTTTAGACTTTTAAACCACAGAAATCTCAACATGTCTTCAGATAAACTATTGGCATCTAAACACAGAATCACAGATTTGGAAGAGACCGCAAGAGCCATCCAGAAACTCACAATCAGAGCACTCCCAACAAATGACCATCCAGCCTCTGTTTAAAAACTTCCAAAGAAGGAGACACCACTGCCCTTCAAGGGAGTATCCCACTGTTAAACAGCTCTTACTGTCAGGAGGAATCTCTTTTCCTGTAGATTATTATTATTATTGTTGTTATTATTATTATTAACCTTTATTTATGAAGCACTGTAAATTTACACAGCGCTGTACATACAATCTTTTTAATTAGACGGTTCCCTGCCCTCGGGCTTACAATCTAAAAAGACAAGACACAAAAGGAGAAGGGAGTGGTGGAGGGAAAGGGGATGAGGTCCAGCAGTTCCTCTCTACCTCCGAGGCATCTAAACACAGAATCGCAGACTCCACTCCTCCAGGTCCTATTCGCTGGAGCAAACAAGCTTGCTCTATCCACAATATGAGACCCCTTCAAATATTTAAACAGGGCTGTCATATCACCTCTTAACATTTTTTTCTCCAGACTAAATATACCCAGCTCCCTAAGGCATGGTTTCCAGCTCCTTCACCATTTTGGTCACCCTTTTCTGAACATGCTCCTGCTTCTCAACATCTTTTTTCAACTGTGGTGTCTTATTAGGATAAGATGATGCCAAGTGTTATGAGCATGATGAGGTGAGGGGAAACAATACTATTACCTCTCTTTTCTTTCCTTTTATTTGTCATTTACCACAGCTACAAACAGCCATATTTTATCATTTCAAAAAACAGTCAACTTGCTTTGAGAAAGATCTATTCAGTGAGTCATATACTGAAATGGATCACGTTAAACAACAGAAGTTGTATCACAAGCCTGAGTCTATCACAGAAAATAAAAGCATAATTATCAAGAAGTCTGACCTATTATCCTAACACTAAAATTCATACATCTAATCTACTGGCTCATAAATAGCCTGCCACTCTGTCAGAGTGAGATTGAAATACCAAACCTTAAGAATGGGAAGATAAAAATGTATGAAGAAAGCAAGAATAATAATGTCATAGGCTTTCTGGATGAAAACAAAGCAATCTTTACAACACACTTCTTTTTTACAACAACATTATAATTTTCCAGAATCTGACAGAACCACAAGGTCAAAATATAAATTACTAATTCAAGGGCAATATTCTGGAGAACATAAGAAGGCAACAAGCATCAGCAATGGGTGGAGGACATAATCAGTGCTCCATTAAATTACAATGAACTGTTGTCATCATGTGATTCTTATGGTTGCTATGAAATCAGTATTACAACCATTACTACAATTCACTCTGAGACTTAAATATGATGTCTACAAATGCAAAAGAGGAACAACCGAAATCCTACATTTTCTATACCATCAAGAACATCCAGACTCTCCCTCACTTTTTCTTATATTCATTTTGGCTATGTGAATTGCTGCAGGAGTTATTATCATGTGATCAGGATTTCAGAAGATAAATAGGCCTTTGTTGAATTAAGTTTGTTCACATTTCAACCCTAAACCAACATCTGGTGCTCTTGAGTGTCCAACACATTGCTCATTAACTTCCAGTACACACATTATTTTCTACCGAGACACACAGCAGTGACTAGGTTGAAAATACTGTAGAAAAAGGAATGTGCTGGACCATTTAGACTGTTTTTATACATAGCTCAACGGGCACAATGGTGCTGAATACAAGGCTGCAGATCAATTGAAGTGTTCCACTGTCATCACAAACAGCTGCAGAACCCCGGAGTCTCAAATGCAGCCTTCCCATTCAAGCTCATTTCTTCCATTGTTACTTATAATGTGATCTAAAGGAACATTTGCAGGATTTCATAGAAAGTTTAAATGTTGTTGATGAGAGCCATTAGATATTTAAATCTCAAACGAACGACAAACAGTAGGCAAGAGAAGCAATCACCACACACCTAAACTAGAGCAGAAAACTTCAGGGCTATTATCCTTCTCTTGTTTGTGGTTAATATTTGTAATGAAGCATGTGGCACTTTAATAGCAATATACATTCCCAAGGGGAAACTGGGGAGACCCTTCAGTACTGGCATCTTTCAGAAAAGAATACCTGAGAGAAGTTACAGTCCATTTAAATTGAGCAGATACTAGGTAGTTAAATGTCAAGTAAAGAAACACTTCATATTCTTACTTTTTTTTTTTAATTTCACAAGTACCTAATGGGAGGTTGTCTACAATGATCCACAACTGCATAAAGTACTGAGAACCAATACCTGGGATTGAAATTTCCTTCTCACTTTCTGAACCTTAAACCCAATAACCTAAGATCACCAGTGTTCTCATTAAAAAGTCAGGCACCACTATTGTAGGAATGCCATCATACCACAGGACTGGACACCTCTTCCAGCACTGAACCATACAACTCTTTTCACATCCTCGTATTTTGCAGCTACAGATAGCAGAAGAAATGTTGGGAAAGACAGCTAAACCTCAAAGCTGAGAGCCAGCAAAGAGTTACTTGCAACTGGCTAAAAATTCTTACTATCAATTTACACTAATATATGGATCTGTCTTCCACTAATTGCAATACTTTACTCATTACTGGCAGTAGCTGCCAACATTTTCAATACAGGGTTAATCCTTTATGGGCTCTCCATAAAAGTATAAATCAGCTCCGGAAGCCAGGTATGTTCTGGGTGGTATGCTGATTCCTCTGCATCATTCCAGCCAATCATATACTTTTGATTCTGTTCCTTTCCCTTTCCAGTGTAAATTCACCTGAGATTCAGTGGACATATTTGTACAGTCAGCTTCCCTTATGTGGCTTTCAGCTTACACTGAAGTTGTGATAAAATTTAATGAATGGTGCACGCGCCTGAGGCGCACATGCCACACTGCATGCATGCGCCCCATTGTTTGCAATGGGGCACAAGCATATGTGGTTTTTCCCTTACACAGGGAGGTCTGAAACGGATCCCTTGCATGAGGGAAGGGCAGGCTGTATAATGAAATCTCAGTTTAATAAAATAAAATACAATGGAACCTTCCCATCCATAGGGATTCAGTTCCACACACTTACACAAATAGCATGGATGGAAATAACATGGATGGTTGCACCTTATATTATTCAGTGTATATGTGTTGCCACTGAGTAATATTGGATGTGTTGAGCCATGGAAGCACCAACCCATGGATCATTAGCCTGCCAATACAACAGGCACAACTTGCACACAGCCATTTATAGCCCCTTCACTCTATTCTGCCTTTGCACAACTAAGAAAGTACAGTAACTGAGAAAGCCACAATTTGCCTCACCTTCCATTTACATCCAAACTGGAAAATCTGGTTAATGAATCCAAATATGCCAGAATGTGAAGCCATTGCTTCTGTAAACTAAATTTTAAAGCCATTAACCATACTTCCCACTCTGGATATACAAGGAAGCTATAGCTGACTGCAGCTTTCTGGCATGTGTCTTCAACACAAAGAACAAACCAAAGCAAAAGCAAAGAGACTGAGGGTGCATGAATCTTATGTATCTCTTGACTTGTTAAACTATGGTTTGCTTGTCAGAATGCTGCCAGTTGCTTGACTTACAATGAGACCTTTGCAATCAAACAGAAAAGTACACTGATTTCAGTTGGATGCAGCTTAACAAATTCACTTCCAGAAAACCAGTTGTTGAAAAACAGATCTCCAGGCATGACAGTAAATCAAAACTAAACACAGCAAATGCAATTCAGGAGTTAACATTACTTGGATTTGACTCTCTCTTTCACACACTCACACACACACACCATAAGTAGACATAAGTTACAGTGGGCCCTTGGTATCAGCTGAGGTTTTGTTCTAGGACACCCCCCCCCCCCCCCCCCCGCTATCAAAGTCTGTGGGTGCTCAGCTTCCATTAAATACAATGGTGTAGTAAAATGGTGTCCCTTATATAACATGCCAAAATCAAAGTTTGCTTTTTGGAATTTATATTTTTTGAACATTTTCAAGCTATGGATGGTTGAATCACTGAATGATAAAAAAAAAATCTGTGGATACAGAGAAACAACTGTTATTTCAAATAGAGTATTACAATCGGCCCTTCTTATACACGGATTTTTTATACACGGATTCAAGCATACACGGTTTGAAAATGTTCCAAAAAAGTATAAATTTACCTTGATTTTCCATTTTTTATAAGGGACACCATTTTGCTATATTTAATGGGACTTGAGCATACACGGGTTTTGTTATACACGGGGGATCTTGGAACCAAACACCAGCGTATAACAAGGGTCCACTGTATACAGAAAATGAGAATGCTAACATCAGTGTAGCATCTACTCAAAAGCAGCTTCCATGTAAGTAGGAACAGCACTGCTGTCTTAGGAAGACTGCTTATATTCAAGACTGCTTCAACTAGCAGTTCCATCTTATAAAAGATACTTTAATGTTCCTACATAACCCTCTTTACACAGAAGGTACATAATAATAATAATAATAATAATAATAATAATAATAATAATAATAATTTATTTGTATACCGCCCTCTGGCAAACCAATCCGGGCGGTTAACAACAGTAAAATATAAAATATGACAATTAAAAACACTTTATCCCTCCCCCCCTTAAGACAGTATTAAACAGTATAACATATTAAAACACAATGTCAATGCATAACAACAACAATTAAAAACTAAAAACCCTGATATTACCACAACATGACAAGATTGAGACCTGTAGGAAGCCCGGATTGTTGTATATGTAGGAAGCCCGGATTGTTGTATATAAGTAACATGCTGCTACCTACTGCTCAACTACTCCTGCTTGCAAAAGAAATGACTAAACAAACAATAAAGTGAAATTTCATAGTATGGTGTGAAAACAGCAATGCTACAGATCTGATTTCTTTCTACTGAGGTGGAATCCACATTCTGCTGCTCACATTGTGAGCAGGATTGACAACAGCTCTACTCATATGTTGCTCATCCACCATAACCTAAAGTTCCTATGGAGCCCTGCCTTCCTCTGTTATGTAACATGCCCAAAATCTTTGGCTCTTAGATTTTTAAAAACAAAACAAAACCAAGAACTCTATATTTTCTGCTTAGGAAGATACTACTTCAAACAGACAATCAATATCTGCATTAATAGATGTGGATCATTGAAAGAGAAAGTGTTCATCATTGCATTTTCTAGTATTCTATAACATGCTCCACGGTCTACCTTTTTGAGCCAAGTTACTACCATTTAGAATGATCATTTATTTTTGTTTACTAACAAAACAAATATGTTACCATAAACTAACGAAACTATAAAGATACTCCTGAATTTTTTCAATTTTTCTTTTTATTCTGTATAATGCTTGCACTGATCAAGAGTCAGACAAACAAATAAGACTAAGTTATGACAACATAAAAATAGCTACGAATACATATTTTTTCTCAGCCTACATTCTTAAGTACTGTTACAAGAATGGCAGCCGAAAGGAACACAGTGACACTTACTTCTCAGTAAATATCACTGGATTGCATTGCATGTGTCTTTTATCATTCTTCAAAAGCAAATCTCAGAAAAGTGCATATTCTAATAGGAACTTCATTGGTTTGGCTCTGACAGTTTTTAAAACATTTCGGATCCTTTCTTCATAAGACCTTGTAAGATTAACATGTTGACCAGTTACAAAATTTAAGACACATTTTTTGCTCCATTAGATCCCCATGAGTCCATGGAACTAGGGTTGCTATTTCCCACTTTTACCCGGGACTGTCACGCTTTTTGGAGTGTAGAAATGTCCCTGCCCGGTTTTTATTACATGTCCCGGGCCCACCCCCAGCTGACTGAGTGCTCCTCTGCAGGTCTGAAGGGGAGGGGAGGGGGCTGAGCAGAGCAGAGCAAAGGCAGAGCTTGCCTCTGAGGAAAGATGGGAGCTTGCCTACCTCCTGCCTCCATGGTTGGGTGACCTCTCCCTGGCTGTCTTGTGTGTGTGTGTGTGTGCATGCACTCCCGTCTTTCCTCAGTCAGAGGCAAGCTCTGCCTTTGCTCTGCTCTGCCCAGCCCCCTTCCTTTCCTCCTCCTCAAGAAGGAGGAGGAGGCAAAGAAGAACTTGGAGGAGTTGAGGAGGAAGAGTAAGCGGACAGAGGGAGCCTGGCCTCTCCCTCCCTCCCTCCCTCCCTCCCTCCCTCCCTCTCACACACACACACCCATATACATACAGACATATATCCTCAGATGCATTTAGTCTCAAACTCAGAGGTGCTCCAAAATCTGTTTTTTAATTCTATTATTATTATCATCATTATTATTAACTGAAAAAGTCTGCTTCCTCAGATGCATTTAGTCTCAGAGGTGCTCCAAAATCTACATGTCCCTTAATTCTATTGTTCTTATTGTTGTTATTATTATTGACTGAAAGAGTCTGCTTCCTCAGATGCATTTAGTCTTAGAGGTGAGGATGTATATTAATGTTTTTTTTAATTAATGTTTTTGGCTTTTAGTTGGTCATGTCCTCCATTTTTCTTAAATGTCCTACATTTTGGGCTAAATTTTATCCTACATTTGTCCCACATTTTGGTCAAAATTTTGTCCTACATTTTGTCCCAGTTTGGTTGTAGAGAATTATGGCAACCCTACATGGAACCCATGACAAATGTTCCATGATGTAAACTGAAAGTGGAATTTGATATTCCCTCTTTATATCTATATAAAAAAATGCTTGCAATGGAAAAAAATCCATGGTGCATTGTGTCCCTTTTCAGTAAGTTATATCAATAATGTCTTTCACTAACTGCATTAGAGAGCAATTACAGCATAATGGCTGTCTAAATCCATTATCAGTGTACACTTAACCTTTCAATATTTAAAGATAATATTTAATTTGAGTAAATTAACGGACTGTGCATGAGACCAAATATATCTATTTAGCTTCTGGTTTTTCCATCAGTGATACTTCTCTTTAGATCACAACTCCTGTGATAAGGAAGCTTAGTTAAAAATGTTCTTCTCTGTTTTCAGGCTTCAAAAGGAGGTTAATACAAAAGCAGCTAGAAGTGAAACACACAGTTCTTATTAACTACTATATCTATCACTAGCACTATCAGTATTGCTTTTAATCCTACATATAATTTCTGATCATTTACAGAGGAAATTTGCATTTAATTGCCTACCTTTCTCTTCTGTTTTAATCACTAATCATAAAACATCCATGTTTGTAAATATTAATTCTATCTTTTCATCTTCCTGCCAGCATATATGGCAACACTTATAAGGAAAAGCATTTCCAATGGTATGCCCAGTACATACCCTATTTGTAGTAAAAGTTTATTTATGAATAAGGACATTATTATTTTGCCTTCACAGATCTATTTTAAGAAAGCTTGAAGGGTGGAGAAAGTCATTCCTCAACATTGATAACTGAGCTGCCTACTCCTTTAAAAAAGAAGGCAACAGGACATAAAATTACTCATGAATCATCATACATTTTTATCTAATCTTTCTATTGAAATATTCTGTCAGTGTTATGGAATATACTGATAGGGATCAAAGTTATTTGTGACCCCTCCCATCTGATTCAAGGAGTTTGTGCAGAAGTACTGCTCAGTAGATCATTTCTGAAGGCCAACTTAAATATGATAGCTATAATATAAAGGCAGCTAAAATGCCAGCCGCTCAACCCAAGGGCCATAATCTTTGAAAGAAGAATAGCGTATGAATTGCTGCATGTGGGCAGTCTTCAGACCAGATCTCCAGAGTCATGTTAACCACTTTTCATGTACTCATGGTAATTCACTGCCTTCCACATGATACAGACACCTTGTAACATTGCTACCACATGGAAACATTCCATATTTCCATAAGAAACATCCAGCACTAAAGTTACCATTTGTTGTCAAGATTCCTAAAATTTACCTTTCTTTCCATTTAAAAGAGGCCCAGACTGAGATGTGCAATTATGAATTGAGTACACAGGGATAATTCTGGCTCACAGTAATGCATCATCACATATTCATATTGAGATTGGGGGGGGGGGGGGGCAAGAAAAAAAAAACCAAAACCAGGTTTCTTCATTTTATCACACCAGCACCACCGCTTTCATTTGTAAGCTGTCGAATGGCGTAGGAAATCTGAGCCAGTGTGACCAATATCCCAGAATTCTAGTAAAACCAAACCTATCTAGCCACCACTATTCCACTCAATTAAATTCTGAAAGTGACATCTCCATTGAGCTGTTCTTTATGATGATGCCAATAGATCTATATTTGACACTAACCCTATACAGTCGCTCCTCTGTTTTTCGGATTTTGAATCCACGCCCCTTGCCTTTTTGCAGGCAGCAAACACAGGGGGACAATATGGGACATGCACTGCCATTTGAGCCAATGGGGCATTAATGTCAGCGATTTTCCATTTTTGCAAGGGGGGGGGGTCTAGATTGTACTGGATTATCAGCTTAGTGATATGAAAGTTACCTTGTTCTTTTCAGATAACTGTACCATGAAACAGTGGGCCACAGAAGAGACACTGTCACTTCACTTGAATGTGCAGTCAATCCACCATGACACCACAGAGCACTGAAGCTGTTTGAATGCATGCACAATTATTTGTATATGTATTTCCTACCTAGTATTTAGCCTCCTCTGATCTTTTTTCCATGGGTAGGCAAATATACTTTTATTTAGGCAGGTCTTTCCTTGTTAAATCATGTGGCAGAAGATTGTTTTTAAATGTACGGTGTTGTGCTTTTTATCTTTTTTTATTATGCTTTAAATGTGCTTTAAATTTTATTTACTATGTGCTTTTTAAAAAAATTGTTTTCTTGTTTTTAAATTCTATAAAATAAGATTTTAGATAAACTTTGTTTTAAATTGATCCAGCCAGCTTTGGCTTCTGTACCAGAACTGAGATAGTATGTAAACTAAACAAACAAAGAAACAAATAAAATCAGGAATTAAGGTCGAATTGCCCTGTATAAAATGCTCAACTGCAAAATGACACAATGTTTTCTGTAATATAATATAGCAATGCTAGATGATCTGAGAACCTTTAAGCAAATACTTCTGAGAAAGTCAAATACATTTCTTGGATCTATTCTATTTTTTAATTGATTATCACAGCTGCTAAATATAGAAATCTTTTAACTTTGAAACTTAGAAATGGTTTTCAAACACTGAAATGGCATCTACAGACCACATGGATCTATGAATCCATATAGTTCTCCCAATACATCCTGCTTTTGACCTATTACAGTTGTTGGCTTAAATTACAAATTGCCTTTAAAACAGTTATCCGAAATTCTGATATATCTGATATGGTATTCTAATTTTTTATAGACAAGACAAGCAGATAGAAAGACAGCTATTTATCAATGACTATTTGCTGTTAAAATATGATCCACTTGGTTTATAGCCCATCATGTACTGTTTAAACTACGCACATGTTCTGTTCCACTAAATTTCAGAAATTTAAAATCAAGGCTTTCTAAACACATGCTCTACTCTGCTTCAGTTACCCTAGGACCAAAGAGCTGAATGGAGACACACACTATCCGCTGAAACCAGGAGACCAAGGACCACTGGGAGGATGACCTCCCAGGCCTCTCAGGAAGATACCATCACATCTATTAATATCCATACAACGTTTGGTATTTGTAAGTGTTAAATACAAGAATTCTGGACCAACAACCCAGCACCAGTTTTCTAACAGTGAATGTGCAGAAACCTTTGCTTGCAGTCACATACTCAGAGCTTTCTGTTTTTTTCCAACAATCTATGAACTGAGATAGTATTCCACAATTGGAACAAAATAGTAGAACCCCTGTAAACATCACATCTTTCTGTACTCCAAAGAAAATACAATTCATCTTAAAATCCTATTTTCCGTGGACCTCTATCCCACTTTTCCAGGTATCCCTTCCAAACAGTCCCTTTCCTGTCTGAAAAACACAGCTCAAAAGTAATTCAAACAAAATGTTTTCAATGAGTTGCATAAAATGTTCTCTCACTTCAAGATAAGTCTCTTTTCCACTGGAGAATAGGAATCTCTGGATGAAAAGCTACTGTCTTAAATACTAGTCCCATTATTTCACAAAACTGTTCTAAACATTGCACTTTGCACTTGAAGAATATGGAAGATTACAAATAACTTCAGGGCCAATGTTACAATCTTGAAACAACAAGGAAAGAAGTATGACTGAAATAAAGTTAATTGCTGGTTAGTGTTCAGTCTGTGGCCATCAGAAATGTTACCTTAATTTGGCTTTAATTATCAATAATCTTTTTTAGTATATGGCTTTTAAAACTGTTATTATTCAGCTTGATCTATGGCTATAATGGAGCAGAACTCAACTGTGGGTGTAATTAAAATAAGTCCCTGTAAAAGTGGAGTGTGTACTATGTCGCTAATGTGCAAATGACTAAATAACTTAATTATGTGAAATGAAGTGCACTTATAACCACAGATGCTTAAGCTGAATCATGATAATGTTGTGTATATGAATATAGTCTTTTAAAAATCTGTTTATTAACCAGAGAAGAGGACAAGGAAATACAAATGCTCTTAAGTTATTAAAAATAAATAGTGGGTTTTCATTACTAGTTAACATGAAGCTGAGAAAAAACACACCTTTGAAAATCTTTAACACAACTGAGAGAAAACATGCTTTGTTCTATTATTTTCTACAAAAATCTGATTTTCTCCATCCAGAAAAATCTATATCATAATTGTAAACACAGAATTTGGAAAGTACAACACAATAAAATGGGCAGGATCTAAAGATCTGCTTTAGGGCCTGGACATGCTTAACAGAATTTCTTCGAACAGTTGAGTTTCGTGCCATTAAAAAAATACCTTTGAAATCCTTTCAGTTCCAAGAGGAGTTTGCCATGTGGCAAGAGGGGAAAGAGGCTGTTTTGTGAAGGTGCATCTTGTTTCTTGGTAAGTTGGATCCTGGCCGATTTCCAAACATTTTCCAGCTTAGCCTGGAAAAACAAGGTTCAGACCTGCAGGGTTGATCCAGAAATCACAAAGCTAAAATCCTAAAGGATGTTTTGCCTGCTCTACAACACTGTTCTGTTTTATGAAATAAAGTTTTTATGCACAGCTTATTTCACACAATTCATCAAGTCCTACTTTGGAAGTTGTTCAGAGGACAGAATGAAACAAACAACCTTATCAATTTACCACTATTGTTGGAGGAAAGTCATCCTAACTTTATTAAGAGGCAGAGGAGACTCTAGCACTGAAAAAAAAGAACATAAAGTGCACTTGATTTAAAAAAAAAATCAGACTGTGGCTTAACTCTGTCCTATTTGTGAGTGTCATGCTCAATATGAAAAGCTGTACAAATCACTTACAGAAATCCAAGTGTTCAACAATTCATCCATATTCATTCATCCTCTCTCTGCCACTGTGCCCTCACTGTAGGTGAATGTAGCATAACCATGTGCATGATGAGGAAATGAATAAGACAAATTTTTGAATGTGATTTTGAAGGAGGCTTCAAGCAAATGAGCAACCCTGAAATGCACACTTCTAATTTTTACAATGGAAGATAAAATGGGTTATGTCCTCCAAGTGGCAGATTTGCAAAGGGGGGGGGGGGGAGCAACATAAATTTTTCCTTCTCAGAGGAAAGGATATTCCACACTTTGTCCAAAGTGAAGATATTCTATTGCTAGTATCTTCTCCAAGCAAAACTTTAATTTTAGGTAGTAAAAGTGGCAATAAATTGTAAGTTGAATACTTTCCCCACTGTATGCAATATACAGAAGAGTTATATAAAAAAGATTTTAAAAATGAATAACATATGCAGCAAAGACCCATACAAAAATGAGTCCCAGATTCTAAAATGTGAAATGGAAGTTGCATTAAATTGGGGAAAAATAAAAACACCAAGAACAGAAGTAACCCTCCTGCTAACTAAGGGGAGAAGCAGATGGCCAGGAAGGAGCGGCCTCTGGCTTCTCTGGCCACCGATTGGGCTCCCAAAGTGGGCTGCCACCTCCGGTCCCAGCCAGGAGCTGGTTTAAACTGACTCCTTTTTGCAGCAGCTTTGGGCTCTATTTTGCAGCAGCGGAGCAGCTTCCAGACACTTTGTGGGCATGTGTCATGTAAATGCCACCACCACCCCAATGTGGCTGGAAGCCACTTCTTTTGGCCTCAGTGTTTCGGGCCTAATATATATTAACAAACATGGAAAACAAAATGGCAGCCAACAGACTAGAAAAGATCAATATACAAACTAATCCACAAAAAGGAGGCACAAAAGACAGCAGCAATTATAGGTTCATAGCATTAATGTCCCATGCAAGCAAAATTATGCTCAAAATTCTGCAGCACGGACTCCAATCATACAAGGAGAGAAAAATCCCAGAGGTGCAAGCAGGTTCAGAAAAGGAAGAAGCACTAAGGACCATATTGCAAACATACGATGGCTAATTGAGTGCACCAAGAAATTAAAAAATGAGCATGAGCTTTATAGACTATAGTAAAGCATTTCACTGCATCGATCACGAAAAGCAATGGAATGCTCTTAAACACATGGGCATGCCACTACATTTGATAGTCCTAATGAAAAATCTGTATTTAAGACAAAAGGCTACTGTCAGAATAGAATTTAGAGAAACAGAATGGTTCCCAATTGGCAAAAAGGTCAGGCAAGCTTGCATTCTATCATCCTGTTTGTTCAATTTCTATGTAGAGAATACCACACGAAGGGCAGATTTAGACTCAGAATGAGGAGTGAAACTAGAAGGAAGGAACATCAACATTTTAAAATATTATTCCATATTATTAGTGGGAAACATCACAGACTTGGAACAATGACTAAGGAAGGTCAAAGAAGAAAGTGCAAAGGTAGGATTAATGCTGAACATAAAGAAAACAAAAATAATAACCACAGAAGAAATACATAAATTGAGCCTAGACAACGAAAAAATCAAAATAATTAAAGAGGAATATTGCCCTGATAAATGGGACACAGGAGGGCCCATCCAACAGATTAATGATTAGGCTTATATATGGAAAGGCGCTCCTTCAAGTATTGAGGTCCCTGTGATAATTCACTTTGAAGAGAAAAGAGGCTGTGCGGCTATCAACAGTCAAGAAGCCAAGGAATCAATTCACAGATGAGGAAATCCCTACTCTATTCCATACCAGCATTCTCTGAAGATGCCACACCTGCTGGTGAAACGGCAGGAATAAACTCTTCTATAACACAGCCTTATAGCCCGAAAAAAACACAAATCAAAACTATGGATGCCAGCCGTGAAAGCCTTCGATTTCACATACAATACTATCTGCTTCCCCAAACCCTTCAATAAGTGAGGTGTCAAGTTCTAAGCAAATACAGTGGGCCCTCTTCATATGTGGGGATCCGTTCCAGATTCCTCCGCATATGGGGAAAAATGCATAAGCTCAAACCCCATTGATTGCAATGGGGGATCACTTCTGTGTTTGGCGTGGTGCACGCACCATGGGCACACACACCATTCATCCCCCAGCACCTTGACCTTTCACATAAAGTTAAAGCTGCATATGGTGCGCCCGCATATGGCATGGGCGCGCTGAATGAACAACTTTCACCTCAAAGTGCTTAGCGGATTTCCAAGGCAGAGCAGGGATTTGAATCCTGGTCTTCCAGAGGCCTAGTGCAACACTCAAACAACTACACCATGCTGACTCTTCATGTTTCATTAACTGTTGTTGTCTGTCATTTCTGACTTATGATGACTCTAAGGTAAACCTATCATGACAGTGTATGACGCGCCCAAGGTCACCCAATGAGTTTTCATGGCCAAGCGGGGATTCAAACCCTAGACTCCAGAGTCATAGTTAATGCTCTGACCACTACATCACAATTGCTCTTGCTTCATTAATACTTTCTTATATTGTATTATTTGGAGTATTTATTTATTTATTATTCTTTGTCTTCAAAAAGCCATGGGATTAATTTTATCTTTATTTTCTATACTCCAAGATTACAAAGTCACAAATAAAGATTTTGTGCAGCTGCTAACACCTGCCATAGTTCTGTGACAGCTGGGTAATATAGTGGAATCTATTAATCATGATGTTCAAGTCCTGGTTTTTTGACTGTAATAAAATTTTACCTACTTACTAGTATTTTGCCCTTGCCAGTACTTCTAGGACTAACATGTTTTAATACTCATGGTCACAGTGATAATAACCTTAGAAGCTTTGAAGGAATATCTGTATTAGAAAAAGTATTAAAAGCTACAGTGCAGCCAAATATGTTCTGAACTGAGTGTTTACTTAATGGTAATTGGTAATTCTGCTATGCTAACTTCCTAATTAGATGTCAGGCACATTTTCAAGATCTTGTACAGTTCAATCATAAATGGGGATACAAAGGACAGAATTGCTATCTCACATTGACCAAACTGCTTAATCAAATCTTGACATGAGCATGAACCTGAAGCACTGTCACCACTAAGCTGCCACTAGCGCCAATTAGCTGATCCAGTTATAAGGACAGAGATAAAAGAAATAAACTGGAATATAAATGAGGACATTAAGAAAAAGGAATAGACAATGCCTATTAGTTAATGAGCTGGATTGTAAATTTAATTCCTTGATACAATGATGTTTACAAAATATTTCATTTTGGGAACACAAATCTTCCATTAACATTAAAGGCAGATTTCCTACGTAAATCTGCACAAAGAATGGAATAGGAAGAAACAAAAGGATTTTTAAAAAATCATTTATTAGTAAATAGGTTTATGCTTTATGTTCCTAATTTTTATGGACAAAATACAAAATACAACCAAACTCTGATAGGTCAAGAATTACTACAGTGTGAAAAGAACAAAACTTCACAATAACAGTTAATTTGAAACTAATCAACAATGTGTAAGAGTATACTATGTGTAGAAGTTTTCTTATTGTTATCTAAGGCGGGATACAGATCGCCCAAAAAGGAAGGTCTCCTGCCACCCTGGTTTGTTTCGTGGGGAAGCCACAGCTTCCAGACCGCGGGACTTCCCCACAGAGCAAAAAGAACCCTTAAAAAGTGGGTTCTTCTTGCAGTGTGTTTGACGCCACAATGTGCCAATGGCGCACTTGCAGCTTCACAAATGCGCCGGGAAGTACGGATGCTAAGCAGCCGTCACATCAAAATGGTGGTGCCCGTGTCTACAGGGTGCCACCATATTGACGTCCCCGTCACATGTTAGGGGTGAGGCCAATATGGGCAGTGCGCCCTCGGCCAACCCCTAGCACGTGACGGGGGCACCCTATCCGCCGGTATGTATAGCGCCATATTCTCTTTTAAAGTGTTTACTTCACATTCTGACCCTTTAAAACAATAATGGCCAAAGTATAGCCTGTGGACCACATGCAGCCCTTCAGCACCTTTTTTATTGTCTCCAGGCCCCCCAGAATCCAAAAATATATAATAATTTTTTTAAAAAAAAATGCCCCCAAATGCGCTCTAGGAGATGTGGAAGGCACTTCCACCAAGTTTGAAGCCCCTTGGCCTCCCCAGGGGAAAAAAATAATTTTTGCAATTTCGTTGTCTCAAAAAGCTCCAAAATGTCCACTGGGGATATGGGGTCATTTCTAATACATTTTGCAGGCCCCTTCGGCCAATTTAGGCCCAGGAGAGGCATTTTTGAAACCCAAAGCATGGGGGGGGGGAAGGTACAGTGCGCCTGCGTCATATGCAGGCATGCTGGGGAAAGGGCTAGCACATCCCATAAGGGATGTGCCGCACTGCCACATGCATGAGCCCCATTCATTTAAATGGGGCTCAAGTTCCCTTTACGCGGAGGGGGGGACAGATCCCTCGCGTAAAGGAAGGACAGGCTGTATTTGGTTGCTCACCCCCCTCCTCTAAAATATAGAAGCTATATCCTCAGTCATTCATGACTATAACAAGGAGAAACAATGTATAATATCTGATTGGACCAGGGCAACATAATTTGTTCCTATGTGCCTTCAAGTCATTTCTCACTTACGGTAACCCTAAGAAGAACCTACCATTGGATTTTCTGAGTCTGAGAGAGAAAAACTTACCCAAGGTCATCCAGTGGTTTCCATGGCCTCCCAGTGTCCTAAACCCAACACTCAAACCACAACACCATGCTGAATCTCTAACATAACAATACCAATCCATAAAATAGCAGATGAAATGTTGGCTTCAAAGATCTGTGGATTACACTCCCATGCCCTAAAGAAATCTACCTGAATGTTTGTTGCACCATACAAATCAATCTGCGAAGAAAGCAATCTGAAAAAATACCTTTTGTCAAGCCAAGCAAAAAGGCACAAAACTTTGGCACTATTTTTCAAACTGAGGACCTATCATCATCCAAAGATGTCTTAAAAACATGTATGTCATTTTAAAATCAGCAGTCAATGTGTTGTCTTCAGAAGACATGTAAGGAAATGTATGTAAGGGCCCATACAGACAGGCCAAAATAAAGCTACTTTGGGTCACTTTGGAGGTATGCTGTTTAAATGATGCGTGTGTCCTAAGAGTCTGGAAGCTGCGCCAAAGCCACATTCCAGTACTTAGGATCGAGCATGGTTTTGTTGTGGCTTCCGGACCCTTAGGACACATGCATCATTTAAACAGCATACCTCCAAAGTGACCCAAAGCAGCTTTATTTGGGCCTGTATGTACAGGGCCTAAATTATCAATTTAGACTGTTTAGGTACTAGTGCAGTAGTCCTGGGATTGAAGGGAACAAGAAAGGAAAGAAAATAAAACAGAGCAATACAATCTGGTTGTCCATTTCAGAATACAAAAGAGTTCACTGAATCCTCAACCTGTTTCTATCCAGTGTGTAATTCACAGATTGCTTTGCTGGAAAAGTGCAATGGGTTCCCTGAGTAACCTCAACATTGTTCATTGCTACAAATGGATTTAGAAGCCACTTAAGACTGCTTGTGTTCTGTATTATGTTTAGAGGTGCCTGAAATTAGAGCAGGTGACCAATAGGAACCGGATTGCTATACTCTTGCAAAGTAAACAGCCCTCATAGCTGCCCTTACTAATAAATATGAACATACTGAAATTCGAAAGATAAGATGCCAGTTAAAAGAGTGAGTTTCATGGAATATATGGTTTATAATACACGAACAGTTAATTAACTGCCATGATGATACTAGCCTTTAGTTTGGAGAAATGAGAATATATAAATTTAGAGAAAGATATTTGGAGAGTTCAAAGACTTAATTATTCAGTACATATGAAGGGAGATGAGGGCATGAATGTTTGTTACATAGGTATATATGGTAGAAGTGGACAGGCTTATTCCATCCTTGTCTTTTCTCTAATTCCATGCTTGTCATACGAAACAGAAATCATACTGTTTTAAAGAGAGAACATGAGTTGGGGAAAATAGTTTAGAAAGCTGAACATGATTTGTTTTGGACAAAACATGAAGCTAACTCAGTAACATTGCAGGCTGGTGATTGTATGTATTTTGTCAGCATAACTGGAAAAGATTATCAAATGTCTAGAAACAGGGTGTGCTTGTCAGACAAATAGAAGGGAGAGTTGCTGCTAGGAGCTGTATAGATGCAGTGAAATAAAGAAGGAAGCTCCCGACTTTGTAAATCAGCCAGTTGAGCGTGGCTTCAAGCCAGGTTTTAGATGGGATGCAGTTGGGCAGCAGCATCGGTGGCCTTTTCCCTGCGATAATACCCAAATTTATCCCGTAACAGACTTGAAAATGGAAGGGGTAAGTCAGGTTTTTTAAAACATGCAATAATCTCCTTAAGCGTCTGTCCCATGATGCAAAAGGTACTGAAAATATAACTTCTTACTAATTTATTCCTTCTTTATTTTACTGCATCTATGCAGCTCCTAGCAGCAAAGCACAGAGAAACAATATGTTTACTACCTTTGCAAAGACAACTTAACCTATTTATATGGTTGATCACTTTGCCCACATAAACCAAAGGAAAAGATGAGAATAATACAATATCTTATCAGATAAGAATAACATATCCATTGCCTGGAAAAGTCTGAAATATCAGCCAAAAATATAACTAATATATATAACTAATATTGCTAAATTTTGGCACCTATTTGTTTTCCAAGACATTTACTTCTTCCAGTAGATAGTTGTGTACAGACAGAAAGAGAGAGTGTGTGTGTTACTTTTTATTTTTAGTTAATTGCTAGATGTTTTAATATTGTAGACACCTATCCTACAATTTTTACAAAGAGATAGATATTAATAGAAATAATAAATCTGTATTCCTAGAGTCTTAGTTGAAGAAAACTGTATTATTTTATCTTCCCTCTCAATAGTATTTTTGTTTTATATACTAATAGTTCTCAGTGGCACAGAAGTTTCTAAAACAAGCAGTATTTTCTTATCGTTCATTTTTTCACCAAGGCTCTCAGAGTAGCTAACATCCTACCAGTCATCTACCAAGGAATTATGAAGTTTTCCCTCATTTTATGTCTCTTGAACAGACATGTTTTGACGACGACATATCCATTCTCAGTCACTTGCCAGAAGAGATCTAGAACTGCAAATGGCACCATACCCATTCACCTATGAAAAGGGCCACAATACTCAAAGCATGCCAAGTTATTCTCACACTAGACAAGAAATTCCAGAAGCATCACTCCATTTCCCCAGATGGAAATATAGTAATAAAATGAATAGTGAACAGTTTGCTGCTCTATCATGTCACTTCAAATCTACTGCCTGAAGAAAATTTCTTTACTCTTCCTAATGGCAGAGCCAGTTCTGGATGTAGCCCTGTGCTTAAAAATGCCAAAGACTCATTATTGATTTCAATAATTATTTTAATCAGAGCTGAAAGGAAAGAGAAAACAAATTCGCATACAAAATAGTAAATGGCGAATACTGAAGAATAGACTATTTTGCAAAAAATGCCAAAATATCTACCACAATAAACCTATTTCAGTATAAATTCTGAGCCTTTCTGTCAAGAACACTACATTTTACCACATGAAAACTGAAATTTACTACCTAAAGTAGCTACTGTTCATGGAGCATTCCAATTCATCTGAATCAGTAACAATATACAATATGGTGCATATTTCTTCACTGCCTTGTACAGTGCTTCAAAGGGGTTTCAGGAAGTCTACAAATAATCATCTCTCTCTCTCTCTCTCTATGGTGGTGAATATATTGGAGCTAGCATGGTGTAGTGGTTTGAGTGTTGGACTATGACTCTGGAGACCAAGATTCAATTCCCAGCTCTACCATGAAACCCACTGGGTGACCTTGAGCAAGTCATATGCTCTCAGCCTCAGAGGAAGCCAATGGCAAACCTCTTCTGAACAAATATTGTCAAGAAAAATCCATGATTGATTCATCTTAGGGTCACCAGAAGTTGGAAACAACTTGAAGGCACACAACAACACATATTTCTAATTTTAATATGAGAAAGAAAAATAACAACCACTGAAGTAGATACAACTGCAATGCATGTGCACAAGCAGGAGGAGAATTTCATTTTACATAGATGTATCATAGCCTAAATACCCTAATGGCACCAGACCCCATATGATCTTGGCTGCTCAGCAGGGTCAGGCATTCTTCAATGGGAGACTGCCAACAAATGCCAGGTGCTGTAGGCTGTATTTTACAGGAAGGAACTGGCAGAACTTGAGTATTCCTTGCCAAAAAAAACCCGTATGAAATTCATGAAGCCACCATAAGTTGACATGCAACTTAAAGACATGCATGCACATGCATGTGTGCATGCACAAACACATGTATCAGCAACATGACCACACATACTGATTCTAATTTCATCACCCTTATATATTAATCACCAAAAGAAATGAAACAGTCAGTAATTTTAATTATTTAAACTCCATCCCATAATAAATGAGAGTAGCACCAGAACAGTCTAAACCAATTTCTACTGTATTATAAACATCATTATTAACAACATCAAGAAAAGATTCAAAGACTCCATTGTTGGCTGCTCCTTTTTCTCCAAGTCTGCAATTTGGACACACCCTCTGTGCCAAAGTAGCAGCAACAATTAGTACTGACACTCAAGCATAGGGAAACACCTAAACATGACAGGAACTGAGGAGCCAATATTGTCTTGCCTTGATGCTACTGAAAGAGAACTGCACTGGTTTTATAAAGGCCTTGGCTTACCTTGCAATGGACTCCTCTGAATACATCAAAATAGCTACAGCCCAGGATAGTACACTAGGGAGGATCTATTAGTTCATCCAAAAATGTAAGGAACATAATACTGGAAGAAGTATATTCCATTTTACACAAAATATACATTATACTGAATAGGGTGTAAGGTAGAGACCCTGCATGGTATAGTAGTTGGAGTGTTGGACTAGGACTGTGAAAGACCAGGGTTTGAATCCCTGCTTGGCCATGGAAATCCACTGGATGATCTAGGGCAAGTCACTCTCTCCGAGGACAGAAATGGCAAACCCCTTCTGAACAAATCCTACCAAGAAGATCCCATGACATGTTTGCCATAAATTGGGTACAGCTTTACAGCACACAATATCACTAATCTTGCTGGAATTATTTAGCAAAAATGTTATTTTGGAATCGTAACTATTCAATTTTTTTTCAGTGAGTAAGATACGGTGGGAAAAACTCAATACAAAGACTTAGCATCAGAACAACAGAAAAAACAATGTGAATACTTTCGTATGTTGTTTGTATCCTTGTATAAGAAAGAAAGAAAATTTCAGTATTAAGCAAGCAAATGTTTCCACCTCTACAATATACATAACAAACTATGTGGGGGTATCGCAGGTACAGTTGAATATCAAAAATATGTTATCATAATGAAAGCAAACGCTTTTGTCTCATACAAAAGCTCTAAGCTAAATTACAAACTTCTCAGAATAAAGACCAGCAACGGATTCTAAAGTCTAGAAGCAACAGCAGGTGCTCCAACAATACAAGGACATAATTCAATCAGGCTTTTGGCTGATGTTGTAAAGTGCAAAAAGACTCAGATTGTTTACGAACAGCACCAGAACCCCCAAGATTAAATTATGGCCTTGATATTTGATCAGGCGTTCATTTTTTTAATAAAACAATTTTTAAAGTTATTTATGCTGTAGGTCAGCTGAATTTAAAAGATGTTGCTAGAACAGAATCTGACCTATATGCTATGATAAGGTGGGAGCTTCCAAAATTACATATATGCACAAAGAAAGACACGGTTTATCAGAGACATATTGCTTACACCAAAATTGTTAGATGTCTGTCAAATAATTATACAAAATGGAAAAGAACAAACTGGACCCCCCCCCCCTCCCCACTAACTATTTAGGACCTTTCCAAATGTAACAGTGTTGGGAGCTATGTGTCTAGCAGCAGGTGCACTGAAAGTGGGGAAAGAGGCTTAACTACCTACCTCTCTGCTGGAATGTGTTCAATGTGTATTGTAATCTATACACACAAATACAGGTGAGAATTCAGAGATACTAGTATCTTTCTCAACACTAAATTCAATATATTTTAAAGGTCAATATCTTTTACTCAGATGCCAGTTGGTTTGACTCAGAAATTGCTTGAAATGCAATAGAATATTTTGTCCAATTTTGTTATTCATTTTGATGAAATGGACCCCCCCCTCCCCCTTTCCAACAATTTGTATGACTATGTTCATACTAATATTGTTCAGATCACATTCCTTCTCCTTTCCCCTCTCCATCAAGTAGTATTCTGGCTTCAGTATAAAGATCTTGGCTTGCATTTAAAACAAAACATATTACACCACAAACTGAAAATACCAAAACACTGTCAATTAGTAAAGTAGAAATTAAGTCAGGCCATGATGGACAATCACTCAAACATGACCAGTGTCTTTCTCAATGCCATCTGTTATTGTTATTATTCACTTGATTTGTATCCTCCCTATTTTTCCCAAAATATGAACACAATGAGTCTTTTACTCCTGATCATAATGTGAACACAGATATGCAAACCCCTACTATTTATATCACATGGTTTGTTGTTCGTAAGTGCACTCTCAGTGTTCAGGTGTATGTGCACATACACATGCACCATAAAATGGAGGCTCTCTTATTTCCATGCTATAACTGTTTTCTAAATATACTTTATATTCTATCAAGCTAAGTAGCCTGAACCGACGTGTGCCCTAAAAAGAAGTTACCTAGAGCGGCTTCTTTTTAGGAGCGCCATAATAGGGCTTGTGCATGTTGATGCTTCCACCTCCGGCTAGTGTCGTTTGGGCACATGGACACCCGCACATCATTGTTGAGCACCCCCATGTGGGCGGGGTGCTGGCAAGATGGTGCATAGGCTCTGCTAGAAGGCTGAGCATGCATGGACGCCCAGCCCTCCGGAGCCCTAAAATCACCCCTATGACAGAGCTTTTGTCTGTCTGGATTGGGCCTATTGTTACTAATTAATATACACTTGCCATTTATGAAAGAATCAGTTGGAGTTGGACAACAGAAACATAGAGGAGTCAAAGTTTTGGCATGTGGATTTCACAGCCCTGGGCACATCTCCATTTTGAAGACAAGTAAAGACCAAGCTGCTCATGGCAAGTAAAGGCCAAGCTCTTAACTTTCTCATGTTACAGTGAAGTTTTATATTTCCTATAGGAAATAATTATGGTTTTGACCAGAAGTCAGGTTGATTAGCTCCCACGTTCTCTATGTGGGAAGACCCCAGCTAGCAGGTATTAAACCCTGGTATTGCATAAAGTGGTCAAATCTGGACAAAAGTGACAAGAAACTAAGTGGCCACACTCAGGCATTGATGCAAGTAAGAACTGGCACCAGGTGCCCAGCAAAAAAAAGGCTTTTATAAAGAACAGCTCTCTTAGGTTTAGGTCACAAAGAGTAATGCTTTCAGGCATACTTAACAACTGGTTTTTCCATGTTTTAATAACAAATGATCCTCTGTACCAGTTTCATGTGGAAAGCCATTCAAGGAAAGACACAACTGGCTCATAGGAAGACAGTCTCTCTTTTAAAGCAAAAATATATATACCTGATTATTAGCCACTCCCAAGGGTTTTGAAAAACTAGAAGGCCCTTCAGTGATGTGCTGCTACATTAATTAAGATTTATGGTCAAGAGGAGTCAAGCTATTCCAAAATTATCACTTTCATTAATTTATATATTTTTTCAACACATATATGTATATGTACACACATATATGCAGTGGCATCACTGGGGGGGGGTGCATACCACACCAGATGACACCCTAAGGGAGGGTTGACAATAAATAATAATAATAATAATAATAATAATAATAATAATAATAATAATAATAATAATTTATATTACAGTTTTTCACAGGGAATCAAAGTGGATCACAACAGTAAAATGACACAGCATACAATTAAATTTACAATTAAAAAGAAAGATTCCCCAAAACCCAGCCCTCCCCCCAATCGTAAAAGCATAAGTCCAAGCCTTCTTCTCAAACACCTACATTTTGGCAGCAATAGGCAGTGGCATTCATCTGTTTCCCTTTAAAATGCTTTAAGAGATGGTAGAAGAGGGGAAGCTCAATTGGAGGAGAAAGGGGTGGCCCCAGAATTTTTTAGTATTAAAATTTCAAATGTCAAAAAAATATTTTTTAAAAAAAATTTTTAATTTTTGAAATGTTTATTCTTTTATAATTTTCTTTAACAACATCACATTTTAACCAAATAATTACTGTGTATATGTAAATACATTTAGATTGTGCATATGATATTGTAATTTGAAGGTATAATTTTAATTTTGCTAGTTGCTTATGTCAGAATTATTAGCATTGCATTCAGCGATATATTGGAATTATGATTTACGAGTAACGTTAGTACAAAAAGCATTACTAAGGATTATATATGGCGTGAAATGGGAGGAAGTCAGTGGAGGGGGTCGACACCATGAATTACCACACCGGGTAACACCAGTCCTAATGATACCACTGCATATGTGTATTGTTTTAGATATTCAACATTCTACTACATTCTTATTCTGGAACATTATTTATTCTTTAATAAATGTAAACCTTGTGAACGCTACTGAAAAATGTATTTTTCTATCTAGTTACTAGCCTAGATACAACCTCTCTCACACATGATCCCCTGATGAGCTGTAAATACATTTTTCAGTAGAGTTCACAAGTTTTAAAAGTAGATTATCCTACATAAAATCTATGCAAACTCTACTAACCAGCATCACTCAGGTTTGCATTGCAGTAGGCTGCAGTAGTATCAAGCACAGATTCTAAGAGAGGAACCCAAATTCTGTGTATGCTACACCTTAGCAGTATCAAAGAAAATCTGTGTTAAAAATGTATTTTTTCCAAAGGCTCTTAACTTACAAACATTTAACTATGGAGATTTAGGAGTAAGATAAGTCTTTGCTGAATGTGCCCTGAAATTTTAAAGCAGGCTATTAAATATACTTGATTTTGTTGTTGTTGTTGTTCTGTCCCCTACAACATTTTGACAAGCCCACCACAGAGAGTAAGTAGTTCCCAAATGCAATAGTAACGAAGGCTAAATACAACCTCTCTCACATAGAATGACTGGTGGTAGGGAGAAGAAGGGAAGAGGGAATTAAAAAAAAGACCAGTATTGCATGTGTTACTTTTAATGCCTTCTCCTCCTTTTGCAATAAAAAAAATGTTATGAGGTCTTTGTATAACATAGAGCTCAGTGATATTCACTACAATACAAAGGCTGAGTAAGCAAGAACACACAAGTAAAAGTTGTATTACTGCATTACTATCTCCTTCCTCAAAGTATAGCAGTCCATATTTCATAATCTGAAACTCCATTTTATAGACAAAAATATTAAGTAAGTATTTGTTTTTTGATTCTCTGTGAGCAATAGGGCAGGCCACTCCTACAGGCCAACACAGATTAACATGTAAATCACTTCCCTACAACCAAGGGTCACACAGTATATATACTCCACACACCTCCATGCCACCATGCTCTGAAGACAGCAGCCACAGATGCGGGCGAAACATTGGGAATAAACTCTTCCAGAACATGGCCACATAGCCTGAAACCCTCCAAAAAAGTAAGGACAGACCATTGTTTTATCTCTAACTTACTGACAAACTAGGGAGGAAATGAAAAGGTTATAATATATCACATTTTCCTTTGAATACATTGAAATGAAATTTGCAATGGCCAGCCATGCACACAGTACTTTAAGAACTTTTTAAGATCCAATTTCCTTCTTTCTACCTTGATTATACAACAACACAACTTCATCTGATTCTCGATTACACCATTCTACAATTAGGGTTAGGTATTTTGAAGACAATGTTATGCATGTTTCCTTTTATGAAGTTCAGCAGAACTTCCTATAGAGCACAGAAACTGATGACGACAATGGACCAATTCTGAAGATATTTACCTAATAAATGTACTAACTAACTGTTTAATTCAAAAGACGCTCCCCTCCAAAGACCACACAGAATATGATTTTCATCTAGGAAGTGTGGTAAGCATATATGTGCCTATCTGCTGCACTTGGAAGTGATCACCATATCAAAATTCATCATGAATAAATACTCTAGGAACCCTGATATTTATTCCATGTAATTTTAAACACCATGTTGTATTAATTTCTCAGCACTTTGGAACCAATGGTTTTGAAAATATCTAAACAAACAGTTCTTTCATAGATCTGCGTTTCTTCACAATTTCATAGATCTTCATTTTTTCACAATTTTAATTTACCCCTTTCTCTGTGACTCCTCTTGCTATGTCCAAGACATTGACAAACATTTACTCAAGAACAGTTTGGTAAATGATCTTTAAAATGCAGACCACTGCAAACATACACACTGTTCCTGATTAAGCAATTGCAGATCTGTTATCTTGCCTTCTGGGAATGGATCTAAACAGCATCATAATATCAAACACTGAAATCACAGGCCTAGGGCCACCAGGACTGTGCTCCTTTGTGGGCTCTGTTAAATCACAAACTTCCTGATATAAAATACAGTTTACCATTAGGAGTAAATGTTTGATCTGTAATGCTTACAAAATGACTGTATTTATAATAACAGATTAAAGATTAAGCTTAAAACAAAACTGTTTATGAAAGTCTTTTACTTCTTTGTGATTCTGTGCATTTAAGAAGGAATCAAATAATTAACAGCATAAACTTTCATTACTTCATTTCATCATATACAGTAGTTTATCTGTTATTTAACTGATTATCTTATTACTAGGGGAAAAGACAATTTGCTGATGTTTTCAAATGTTAAAAGAGTTTCATTCACAACCCTTCCAGGATCACAAGAACTGACTTTGTGCATGTGTATGAATGCATATCTTGGAATCAGCAATGTTAACTTTGTCCATGCTATTTGATCCCTCAAATCATTCCTATTGAGTGCGGGAGGGGAGAATGATTGTGCGCATGCACAAATGTCTCAAGTCAGGCATGCTTGATGGATGAGGAGTAAGGTACAATGTTTTAATAGCACACACATGTGTATTATCCTACACAGCCCTGAGAAGCCCTATCCCTACTCTAGTTAAAATCCAAGAACCAACCACAGCACCTGACAGCACAGTTACATGGATGTATCCCATTCAGATATCAGCCTCAAAGGGGTATCTGCTGGCCCTGGAGGCAGGGAAATCTAGACCAGGTGGGCAGGGAGGCATGCCATACTCTAATTCCAGCATGATAGGCATAACAAAGACCACAAAAACCAGATCAGTCATATGAATTAGTATATAAGTAAACAAGTAAATTACAAAGTACTGTAGTTTAAGCTGCTCAGTTTGGTCCTCTTTGAACATATAAACTTGAAAACAGATACCAGATTAGGTCACAAGCCAGTAATGCAAAAAGCAGTAAGATTTGAGGAAATGTAGCCCCATTCTGTGCAATCAGATTAAACATACTTAAATATAAGTAATTCAAGTCAAATGAATGGCAAAATGGGTTGTACGCATACATTCTTTTTTATATGCAGTACATTTAAGCAAGTAGCAACCTTACTCACTTATGATTTGAATAAGTGTTTGACTCCATCGCCTTTTCATTCCTCGTTCTGCATTCTGGTAGAGTAGGCCACACAAACTCATGCCAAAATAAATTAAGACAGGCTTTAACATACCACAAAATTTTTCTCGCCTCTCCTTCCCCTCAAAAACACGGATTTAATCGCAGAATGTTTGGAGTGCTGTACACAAACATTTAATCAAAACAACTCAATGTATGCACACTTTCCCATTAGAATTTTTAAAGCACAGCCTGAAGAAACACAACACGTGACTTTGTGCATTTACCCCATGATAAACTGGTTTCATAATAGATAGTTCTTCAACTTCTCCATTATGCTGAAGATAGGTTGCAGTTCTCCTCAGTACTAAGTCAATGCTTAGACATTGGACTTGAGCTACTTAGGCATCAATTCAACAAATAGAAACATAATTTATGTAGAAGCCGAAAGCATCTTTGCTTAAGCAAAAAACAAGCAAGCAAGCAAAAACCTTATTATAGCCTGTATTACCTATTTAATTCTTACTGCCTTGTGTTATTCAGGTTTGTTATACCTTGGCCACAAGGACTTCTTGGGAAATGACAAAGCCATGCTTAAGATAAAGTGAGGCACAATCCTCAAGCACAATCCATCAGGGCACAATCCTCAAGCGACCCCACTTAAAACAGGGCCTACTTCAACCAATATGTATGTGTCAGGACAATAATATTACATAGCAAAAGCAAATAAATACTGCAAAGCACTATATAAAAATTAAGAATTACTATTCATTATTGCATTAAATTTAACTAATTTGCAGATGTAAAAACTGTACAGTGGGCTCTTGGGGTTTGATTCCATGCCCCTCCTTTGGATACCATTAAATACAATGGTTAGTAAAATGGTGTCCTTATATAGCAAAATCAAGGTTTGCATTTTGGAATTCATATGTTTTTTAATATTTTCAAGCTGTGGATGCTTGAATCTGTGGATAAAAAAAAAATCCATGGACATGGACAGTTGACTGTACTTTCCTATTTGATCACCCACACTATAATCAGGTATTAAGTATCTTGTAATTCATTAGCAATGATATCATCTCATAAAATAGGTTTTATGGAAACCTCTGCTATCAGAAATCAGGAGCTCAGCCTAGGTTTGCAAGAAAAATAGAAACTGTATTTTATTTCACATAATATTAAAATCTGGATCTTTTTTTCAAAAAAAATCAAAGTTTGTATTTTAACAAATTTTACTAAAATCAAATTATTTAAATTGGAAAGACTATATTTTTCTTTACAGTTTCAGATACACAGTTGCTTCCTGTATATTTCAAAGTTATAAGAAACACTGTACACAGTCCAATGCCTCACCCAAATACCACTTTTTTCAGCCCACTCACACCAGCCAATAACTGATTAAAGTGAGAACATGGTTACTTTTCTGATAAACAAAACTAGCTGAAAGAACTTGTAGATGGGGAAAAAGTACCCCTCCCTTCTTTGCAGTCATAACTACAATGTAAGCAATGACACACACTGAAGTAGCTGCTCTTGGGTTTTTGCATGTGTTAAGTCCCTAATGATGTGCAAACAACAACTACAAAATATTAAAAATATTAGTGCCATCTGCCACCAAAAAGTGGCAGCTTATATGAGGCATGGATTTTCAGTACTAAGTGCATTTTTGGTGAAATACCACAATGAAATAGTGGAACACTGTGTGTCAATATGATAAACATAGTCTAGTGTTCAGGTTAAGCCCATGTCCATACTATATTTCCTTTTCTACACCTTTCATTCAAATAAAGCATTCAGCCTATAATCCTATACCCATACATCTTGTACTTAGCCCCAGTGAAGCAAATGGATCTTACTTCTGAGTACACATGCATAGGATGGCACTTCCAGTGTTTAACTTTTTGCTTTCTCAGAACATCCTATCAAATGTATCTATACACCAAACCCCAACATTCAGTTTATGAGATACGATATAATGTCTTTTCTATATTCTCCTTTTCCTTAGGAGTAAACAGCTGTTCTTCATGTTGTCTTCAAATTGACTAGTTGAAAAGACAAAAATCTGAAACGAAGGTTTCTTTACAAACACGCAAACACAAAATTCCATCCAGCATCAATACAAAAGCTATGCAGAAGGACTGCATCTGCATGTGATCGTGGATGCAGTTCTAAAAATTAGAGTGGGAGGGAGCAGACAGAGTAAAAGCGGGAAATGGTAATGAAATCTTACAGTTGTCTATTTTTATTTTTTGTCATAAATAGATTAATTTTTTGTAGCCCACCCAGATCATCTGGAACTGAACAGGACAAAAACTGAAATACGTAATATATAATTTTACTTGAGAATTCATACCGTTGCACTACCAAATGAATTTTGTCTATTGCAGATGGCAACACTTTACCAACCACATGTATATCAACAGAAAAATAAAAAAGAAATTAATTTACCAAATAACACTAAAAAATATCCATTCAAACAGGGGCAGTCCATATTTTAAACTGAAATCATCTGAAAGCAAACTCTATTCCACAATAGATTAAGTAGTCACGGCCTCACATGACTGAATATTCCTTTCTGTTTTTAAAATAAAAATTGTGTCACAGAGAATATTAGGTTAAAAGTCTTCTCCCTTAACATCTACTTTAAAGTCCAGGAATTTATTTGATACGAAGGAACACAGATCCATGTAAGCCCCACCTGCTACCTGAAGTAGTACAGTCCACACACAGGTGATTCCCACTGCTGTTGTTTGTGAGACCAAAACCCAAGATTTTTTTTACTCTATAGTACAATTTCTCAATCTGTAACATAGCTATCCTCCTTAAATCAGGAAATGAAGGTCTGAGCATCCACCAGAGATTAAACATAGGATTCAGGTGCCAAAGCTCCAGGGATAAACAGACCAGCTGCAAAGTATAAAGAACCAGATATACTGGGCTCATAGGAAAGTCTTACCCCAAAGATCGTCCACACTATTCAACAATTGGACATCTCTTACATATTTTTTACTTACTAAAGCAGCTGAGAGACAGGAGGCAGCCTGGCATTTGGGGAAAGGCTAGGAAAGAATCAACACTTTTCTGGAAACTACTGAGGCATTTTTCAAGAACACTCAATGCCATATTTTGAAAAGCTTGGCTTCCTAGGACTGGCTGGTCTTATTACTGTATCCATATATCTCGTTCATATGGTGCATAACTGAGACATTCTCAGATATATATGTCAAAACAAGCACTTCTGGAAGTTCAAGAAAGAAAGGCAAAAGTGGACAAACAGGAAACAAACAGGAAAAAATATTAGCCTATGCTAAAATAGCTAGCATGGCGCTTAATGTTGTGGAAGTTGACTCTAATATCCTGAAGACGCTGATGAAGAAGATACAAAGCCATACTCTCACAATTCAGGCTGAGCCTGGAGAAGTCTCCTTAAACATTATTTATGTCCTTCCCAATTCTCCCTGTTTGAGGTCATAAGGCCTCTGAACCATCATGGCTGGATTGTTTTAGTGCTCTCTGCTGAACACCTGCAAACATCAAACAAAAACTGCTGGTCCTTTACAGCGCTGACAAAAGCCTTTCATGTGAAAAAAATGCACCCTGGGAATGTCAGGCCTGTGGCTCAGGTTACATTCCTTTCTCCCTTGCAGCCTAACAATTTCTTGAGGTAGTAAGAGGCCACATTTGTAAAATTAAAGATTAAAGGAAATACAGACCCACTTTCTTTTCATTCACACATAACAAATCACACCAGAAAGCAGTGCATTAAGTGAGCAGATTAAAACACAACTAAGCACACGCAGCTTGTTTTACTTGGGACCTATTGTTTTATAGTGAACATTTCAAACCAACTACATGGGACAACACTAACACTTACACTGAATGTGTACCAGCTTCAAAGGAGACAGGAGCGAATGCTTAAATTCTCTAGACCAAGCTTTATAATGCATCTGTCCCAGTGAAGACAGCAAATTGCATCTGAATCTCAACTTACTGAACATAATTTATTAGTGAAGTCGATAGGCAAAGCTAGGCCATTAAGCTAGAATAGTGCAGAGTTTCCTTTTTGTTAAAATGCTAACTTGATGGTGATTCTCATACACTTTGTAACACAAACACCTATCACCATATTTATGCTTCACAACAATGCAGCTACAACTGCAAGGACGTCTGTACATAGCAGCTCCTTTGCTAGAAAACACACTAGGAACCATTAAGTGTACCTTCATGTCACACGTTTTTACAATTTTGGACGTTTCTAAATAACATACTGATTTTTATGCTCTTTTACTGCTGTGTGTTCAATTTTAAAAGGTGTCATCTATTCACAAAAAAGCAACCAACCAGCTATCAAAAAACACACAAATTTTCCTTACAAACCTCTATGCCTATATTACATCATTACCCCCATCATACTTTTTATTTAATCACATAGGATAGAATACTAGCCTTTCTTTTTATTTTAGCCTAATCCAGGGATGATGGAAATGACACTCATTCATATGTATCATATATAAGGAAATGAATCCACTAATGGTAAGTGAATTTTCACACAAGAAAGACAGCGTACTTAGGACAGTGGTTTTAGGATGATTGAGGAAAAGAGGAATTGTTTTAATCTCCACAGCCCAATTTCACTGACTTGCCTCAGGGTTTGGGGCTTTTTCTTCCTTGTTTTCAATTATGTGCATATGGCATTTTCATGCCAATACAAAAGTGTATATAATTTTTATTTTTATTATTATTTAGACTTTCAGATTTTTTTTTCATTCTCTTAAAACTGCTTTATGAACTGGCCTCACAGACTATTAAAGTAGGGGATGTCTCTTAAACTGAGCATTTTAGTAATACCTGCTAAACAATACTACAACAATAGTTAGCTATAATATTACTTATATATAACCATGAAATTGATTATGGCTTAAATAGTTTCCAGTACAATGAAAAAAAATTCAATACTACACTAGTGTGAACAAAATATTACAAAATGTGATAAACCCACAGATGGTAAATCTTGGAAGTTAAGAAATGCCATAGAACTGGATACATCTTATATCCAGGAAAATGTATTTAGGGATCAAAGCAAATCAATACCCATCAAATATATCTTAATTACACAGAAAACCACACCTTTTCTATTAGATATTCTCATTTTAAAATTCTGATAGTAAGACCATGTTTAATGAGGCATCAAAAGACACAAACTTACTTCAATTTAGTTATCAGTGTATCAAGCAATGAAAATCCTTCATATGCATAATATGATTTTAAAAAGCCTTTAAGTAGTCAAAAATATACTGAAAGCTGAAGACCTTATTTTATCCCTTACAATCACTGACTCCGTCTGCAATCTACTAATAACAATGGGAATTTTACTACTGACTTTCATAGGAGCAGGACAGTACCCTAGATACTGACAGATTTGTAAAAGCTTGTAAAAATTTAACATCTGTTTTGGAAATGTTCTTCATATAGAATTTTGGACAAGGGACTTATTTACAGTTGCCAAAATATAGAAAACACTGCAGCTGTTTAACTGCAGATATATCAGAGGTGCATCCAAAGAACTACATAAAACAGTGTTGAGAAATGAAATTATTGTGGTGGGGGAACAAATGCACAGTTTGTTTTGCTAGCCCCACAGAAAACAAATTTATTCTCATTATATAAACATTGACTACACCTGACATTCAATTATTATTTTCAGAGTCCCTGTGTCAATAACCATACCCTTTCTTTTGGCCACAAAAGAAATGTCTAGTTCTGTTCAATGCAAAACATATTCTGTGTTATGTATATAAAAAACAAATGGACACAAGCATTAACCCCCCCCAAAAAAAAAAAAGAGATGTAAAAAGCATTAAGGACATCAAGCTAATATATTTGGTTTTTTTTAAAAAAACTTTCTTGGTTCAGGATTACTAACCACACAGGATCTAGTAGATCCCTAAACAAACTATCAATAAATGTCAATTCATGGAACAGAATTAAGACATTTGAAAAATGAGGTTGGATATTCAAATAGAAGTTTAAAGGGGAGTTATTTCTCTTTATGGGCATAGAAAGCTAGTACTATCAGAATTAAGTTGGGTGACAAAAGGGGAAACGTGTTTTAGAATTTTTAAATATTCCCAGACTTCACTGTGTTTAAAACCAGTTCCTATAAAATAATTGTTCACAAGAAATTGTGTTTTTTTTAAATGAGAAATGCACGATAATAAACATGTGACAATATTAGTAAACAGCATCATTTCCATTGCAGTATTATTGGAAGTCTTTAATCCAATACAAAGTTATGCCACCAAAACACATTCACACATTTGGAGGGGGGGGGGGGTTGGGATACCTAAGGACACTTTAACTGCATGACAAACAGAAACTGTACATACTTGAGCCAGTAAAATGTCCACTTGCCAAAGAAGTTGGTCCATTTTTCCCACTGCTCACGGGAGGTGAAAACATCTAAAAGAAAACAAAGAGGCATTATTGTTGGTAAACAGGCTTTCCCCTCCTGTGTTCGCTAATAGCTCAAATTTCACCCAAATCTATACAAAAGGTACAATGGCATATTAAAAATTTAAATATCTTCTATCTCAGCTGAATAATCTTTACAGTCTATATCCCATCTCTCTCCCCCCCCCATTATGTTTCACTCTCACCCCAAACAACATTAGATTTGTGGGGGGGAGGGATCTCAGACCCACAGCCATAGTAGCAGGAGGGGGGACCTTCAGAAAAATTAATACTGACAAAGGTAAAGGGGAAAAAGTTTTTGAGTGAAACCTTGGTCATAAACGTAGGTATATCCATTGCCATCCTGTTTTAGGATTTGCCTGTCACATGTGAACCCAGACAATATTAATGCAAAGTTCCACCTGCCCTAAATGTTCATCTCGGCTCTTAATAGGAGAGCAACTGGAAGCAAGACACACTCTCACATACACACACTCTCTCACTCTCTTTCTCTCTCTCCCCCTCTCTTTCTCTCACTCTCCAGCATTTATTTCAACCCTAATTGGTTTCCATCTTCTTAGACGTGCCTAGTGGAAACTACGCACCTTCCCTGAGTCAGAGACTACAGAAAGCCAAGGAACAAATGGAATAGGCACAGCTAGGAAAGTGGGGGGCTACAGAGCTGCCTCAGGCTACAGTTCCTAGCCAAACTTCCCAAAGCCATTTCTCGCAGCAAGGAGAGTCTTGAGGACAACAGCAAAC